>NC_045140.1:30820850-30884114 GCF_008831285.2 Nymphaea colorata | reverse complement strand
CCTCCCTTGTCGACTTTGACCTAGGCTTACGTTGACCGAACTCTAGTCTACTTAGGAAGTCAACACCCCACCTAGCCTCCTTCGTTGACCGAACCTAGTTGACCCGAGCTTAACTCGAGTGTCCCTCCTTGACCTATTCACCCGGACCTTTCACTCGGTCCTGTAGTCAACCTCCTTAGTATAAACCCTTTGACCACATCCGAGTCCGAAGCGACTCAATTCCCGTGAGCTTAGGCTCGTCCTAGGCTAGCCAAGTTAACCTCACTTAGTTAGGTAACCCGTATTCCCACCTAAGACTCAAGATCCTTCGGCCTACCCAGCCCTTGCCAATCTTGACTAGACCGGCCACCTATAGAGCCCCCTCGCACCTAGCCTACCCTCGGCCTTAGTTAGGACTAGGAGACCGCGCGGGATAGCGTCACCGCTTTCCCGTGCCAGGCCGGCGCTTCACTTGCGCCTTGGCCCTTCATCCGTCGGCCAGACCGACGTACGTGGCCGAGCCACTCCAGCGACAGGCAGGTCGGCTAGCCCTTGCGGTTTTAGCCCCCCTCGTCGTCAAAACGCCTCAGGCAGCACTCGCGTGACAGGTGGTCGCGCCCTGTGCAACTCCTGCGGCCGCGCCCTCCGCTTCCCTGTGGCCGAGCCGATCGGCCACCCGCCTGACGTCCGGTCGACAGCATCTCCATCATGCGGCCGACCTGTCGCCCCCCTCCTGCAGTGCGCGGCAATCCGACAGGCGATAGCGTCGCCGGCAGCCCGCGACTCGCGACCAGCACTCGGAAGCCTGCCGCTTCCTTTGGGCAGCAACCCTGCGGCCCGCGACGCCCTTGCAGCAGTAGCTCCGTGGAGGCTCGCCTCAAGTGGTCTTCTGTACCGTTGCTGCAATACCCGGGGCTGTGCTTTCTCCCCGGGTTCTTCATTCGGTTAAGCCAAGCCCGGCTTGGCTGGTAACGCCCTCCTCCCCCTTGTAGCACGGGCGGGTGTTTTTGATTTGAGTTCTAGGTTGCATCTAGTTTGTTTCGTTTGATATTTTAGCCCGGGCTCAGTCCCTCGTCCCCTACGCGGAACCTCGAAGGCACAAGTGCCAACGACACGGCCGCCACGGGACTTGTCCTACCTATTGGGATCGGGTGTGGTGTGCTCGATAGATTGTGGTTTGCGTGTGATTGTGAGTGAGTTGCGAGTGCTTAAGTGTATCGATCGCGCTTGTAAAGCCTCTCACTCATTCTAGATTTGTAGTAGGATTCCTTAGATAGGTTTTTTGGGAAACCCAGCCTTTTGTATCCTTGTCCTATCGGGTTTGCGCCGGGGTCCTGTCCGGCCGGGTAGACAAGTGTATTAATTTGTTAGGGTTTTCGAATTTTTAGAGTGCTCCTCAAGAAGGTCTTGGGAACTTAGGGCTATTTCGGTTCGGTCTTATTGGCCCGCCCGGGTAGTGCCTAACAATTGGTATCAGAGCCCTCTTGAGGAGAAACCGGACTTCTTATTGCACTTGGACCGAGAAGAGCAGTTCAGAGGACAGATTGAAGAAGGATTTCAGTCAGTGCAGATTCGGTTTTCTGGTTTTCTTGATTTTCTAGGCAGGTTTAGCCTTAGTTCCTTCGGTTTCAGTCTTCCGCAGCGTTTTATATAGTGTTGTTCCACGGCTTGGCTTGCTCCACTTTAGCAAGTCTAGGGAAGTACACCTTGTACTCCCGAGGGTAGCCAAACTCGAGGTACGTCACCGAGACACCAGGCGGGTGTGGTGATTTAGGCTCCTAGAGCCCGGCCGAGAGTGAAGCGGGACTGCCGAGGCACTAGGTGAGTGCGGCAGTAGGCGGGCCAACCCGTCTCCCTTGCTAACGAACACACAGGCAGCAGCAGGGCAGCGGCAGCGTGTGGACAGGTTAGGTTAGTTTTAAGAGTGGCAGTAGCCAGCCTTTGGATTTTGAGAGTGGCAGTTTAGAGTTTGCTTTGGTACAGCGTAGTTAGGTTTTTTCAGTTGTTCACGGTGTTGCCTTGGAAGTTTTCAGCCCGCGCCTTACAAATGGGCAAATCCAAGAAGCAACTTCCCTTGGAGGAGAACCCAATCCTAGAAGAGGCTCCCCAACCTCAGGAGGAACCAGCCCAAGCCGAGTCCGTCGAGCTTCAAGACCCCATGGTCGGGCGCATGACCCACATAGAGCGCGAGCTCATTCGCATGCGCCGGGACATGGACCGGCAAGACTCCATACGTAGGACAGATATGGAGCGGCAAGACTCTGCCAGGCAGAAGGATATGGACGAGTTCAGGAGTATGTTTAGGCTCCTTATGCCTACATCAACCCCCCTCAAGAGGCCGTCACTCAAGGCCCGATGCCTTCAAGAAGGGACAAGGTAAAGGCATCGCTGACGGCCATAACAAGTACTTCACGGATAATGAAGTAGACCCTCGAGTGTCTCATGTAGGCATCAGCATGGAAGGGGCCCGAAATCACAGAATGGGACCCCCGTTAGCTCCTCAATCTGGACCAACTTTCCGGCCTCCCTTTGATGATCACCCGCGTGCCCAACCTCGGATACAACGCTTTGCAAACTCAAGTCAGAATCAAACGATTTATGATTCTGAAGAGGAGGAAGAATCTCCGCAACAAAGAAGGAGAAATGAGAGGGCACAACCCCGTAATGATGGAGACGGACACCCACAGTCCGTTATGACTTTCCCAAGTTCCACGGGGAACAACTAAGGGAGTGGATGTTCATGGCGGAACGTTATTTTGTGTGCCATCGTGTTCCTAGGGACGAGTGGATCGAGACCGCAGCAGCAAACATGACAGGAGAAGCAACTAGCTTCTACTTATGGTTCGTCCACAAGACATATGACCCAACCTGGGAAAAATTCAAGAAGAGCCTCCAAGTACGGTTTGGCGACTCCACCTTTATCGACTACAACGAGGACCTTAAAAACTTGGTCCAAACCACCACGGTTCAAGCCTACCAGAAACAATTTGAAAGGCTTGCAAGCATGGTACAGTGGTCCGAGAAGGCCCTCATCGGCGCTTTCAAGGGTGGATTAAAACAAGAGGTAAAACTTGAAATGAAGGTACAACGCTTCGAAAGCTTAGAAGAATGTTTCGGCATGGCTCGTATATACGAGGAACGAATCGAAGAGAGGCGTGCTATGAAAAAAGCACGCAAGTTTGAAAAGCAGAAGAAGAAACCCTCGCATGCTCTGCTCACAAGTTTCGAGGGAATGAAATAGCCCCTTACCATAAGGGAAGAGATTATAAGCCCGGAGATAGAGGATATCAACCGACACCTAAATCGGGCAAGGACCTCCAACTCGTTACCTCACACCCAAACAAATGGAGGAATATAGGCGCAAAGGATTGTGCTTTAGGTGTGAGGAAAAGTGGGATAAGAATCACCAATGCAAGTCCTACAACAGGATTATGGTACTGAGTGACAGTGAGAGTGATTCGGAGTCCAACACCAGCTCCTCTAGTGATTCTGACGAGAGCTCCAGCTCTTCATCCGAAGAGGAGGTGTACCACAAGCGGCCGAGCAAAGGCAAGGCCAAGGAAGAGACCACAACGCCCGAAACTAAAGAGGGCGGAGACGAGTCTCTACACTCCATGACCGATCCCCACAAGCCAAACGCCATGCGGGTATTTGGCAGAATCAATGGGCACAAGGTGCTGATTTTGTTGGATAGCGGCGCCACAAACAACTTCCTTACCGAGGAAGCAGCCAGACGTTGCAAAGTGGCGCTCAGAGATAGCAAACCCCAAACCATCATCGTGGGAGGGGGTTACCGCCTTAAGTGCCTTCATGAAGGGCAAGGCATGGAAGTCATCCTAAACAAGAAGGCTTTCTCCATCGATTTTCTGGTTATTCCACTCGAGGGAGTCGACTTGGTCTTAGGAATGACGTAGTTCCTTTACTGGAAAGCTATCAACTGGGACGTGAAGAGTTTCACCATGACCTTCACGCCCGAGGAAGAAGAGGAACCCGTAGTAATACAAGGACTCACGGGTAACGCACGACCAAAGGCTGCTCAAAGATGCCTTAACCATGAGCAACCCGCGTGCTGGGTCCTTGCTTTGGCGACTGATGTACCGGGGCCGGAAAAAGAAAATGAGGGACCAATACCGGCCTCAATCCAAGAAGTGATCAACGGATTTCCAGAGGTTTTTGATGAGCCAAAGGGCCTGCCTCCCAAGCGGGCCTACGATCACAGAATCATCCTTACTCAAGGAGCAGAGCCAGTCAACGTGAGACCATATCGGTATGGGCACAGTCAGAAGGCGGAAATCGAGCGCCTAGTAAAGGAGATGTTGCAAAGCGACATCATCCGCCCGAGTTGTAGTCCCTTCTCTTCTCCAGTCCTCTTAGTGAAAAAGAAAGATAATACCTGGAGGTTCTGCATGGACTACAGAGCGCTCAATGAGGTGACTGTTAAGGATCGGCACCCCATACCGGTGATAGATGAGCTCCTAGACGAGTTAGCCGGTGCCACAATCTTCTCTAAGATCGACCTTAGAGCCGGCTACCACCAAATAAGGATGTATGATGAAGATGTGCTCAAAACAGCCTTCCGAACGCATGACGGGCATTACGAATTCTTAGTGATGCCCTTTGGACTTACTAACGCACCAGCAACCTTCCAAAGGTGCATGAACGACGTGTTTCGGAAGTACTTAAGAGACTTCATTTTGGTGTTCTTCGACGATATACTGATATACAGCAAGAGCGAAGAACTACATCAGAAACACCTTGAGATCACGCTCCAAATTTTGAAGGAGCATCAGTTGTTTGCGAAGATGTCCAAATGCAGTTTTGGGCAATCTTCGATTGATTATCTTGGGCACATTGTGTCCCGAGACGGGGTTCGGGCAGACCCCGAAAAACTTCGAGCCATGGAAAGATGGCCACTGCCCAAGGACTTGAAAGGTCTACGAGGATTCTTAGGGTCCATCCGGTTACTACAGACGTTTCATCCAAGGCTACGGCATTATAGCCCAGCCCCTCACCCAAATGCTCAAGAAAGGAGCTTTCTCATGGACCGACAAGTCAAAGGCCGCGTTTGATAAGTTGAAGACGGCCTTGATGACAGCCCCCATGCTCACGTTACCCGACTTCACCAAGACGTTCACGATAGAGACAGATGCGTGTGACGTGGGAGTTGGGGCAGTCCTCGGACAAGAGGGGCATCCCATTGCGTACATGTCGAAGGCACTCACTAGCCGTGCCAAACCTCTTTCAACCTATGAGAAAGAGTTACTCGCCATTGTCATCGCAGTGGAGAAATGGCGTCCATACCTCATAGGGCGCAGGTTCATAGTCAGGACCGACCAGAACAGCTTGAAGTATATGCTCAAGCAACGAGTCTCTACCCCTACGCAGCAAAGATGGCTAGCGAAACTCCTTGGGTACGACTTCGAGATTGAGTACAAACGAGGTCCTGAGAACACGGCAGCGGATTCCCTTTCGAGGTTAACCGAGCAATTGATGACACTTTCAGTGGTCAGCACGAGTTTGTGGGACAGATTGGCCGACGATCAGCAGGCTGATCCAAATATAAAGTTGATCAAGACATCCATTTCCCAAAACCCGGGCTCCATACCTCTTTATTCGGTTAAGGGGAACATCCTTTACAGGAAGAACCGTGCAGTGGTTCCTCCCGCATCTGAGCTTAAAAGAGAGCTCCTGCAGCACTTTCATGACTCGCCAGCTGCAGGACATGAAGGGGTCGCGAAGACCATTAGCAGAGTCAAGACCCAGTTCTGGTGGCAAGGACTGAAGGCCGAAGTGCAGCGATATATACGCCAGTGTACTGTGTGTCAGAGAGAGAAATATGAGGCCATCAAACCTCCAGGGCATCTCAATCCTCTCCCAATCCCCACCAAGCCATGGACTTACATTACCATGGACTTTATTGATGCCATGCCTCGATCAGAAGGGAAAGAGGCCGTGCTTGTTGTGGTGGATCGGCTGACCAAGTACAGCCATTTTGCACCTTTGCCACGCCTGTACCAAGGGCCATTAGTGGCTAACGTCTTCCAAGAGTTCATCGGGAAGCTCCACGGAATGCCTCAGACCATTGTCTGTGATAGAGACTCGATCTTCATGAGTGCATTCTGGAAGGAATACATGAAGACGATGGGTACAGATCTTCGGTTTAGTACTGCTCATCACCCGCAGACCGACGGGCAGAGTGAGATAGTGAACAGGTCCTTAGAGACTTACTTGCGTTGCTTCGCAGGAGAAAGGCCCAACTCCTGGGTCAAATTTCTGTCCTGGGCAGAGTGGTCATACAACACAAGTTGGCACTCTACCACAGGAATGACACCATACGAAGCCGTCTACGGATATCCACCTCCATCCATTCCACGATATGAAGGAGGTAGCGCTACAGAAGACAACGTAGACTGCGAGTTACGAACTCGTGAGGCGGTTCTGGAGACCCTCAAACAGAACATGGCTAAGGCCCAGAACCGTATGAAGCAACTATACGACAAGGGTAGAAAGGATCGAGAGTTTACTGTCGGGCAGTACGTGTGGCTTAAGAGGTTGCCTCTTAAGCAAAGGTCTCTCATGGGACAGCCATATTCCAAGCTTCTCCCACGTTACTACGGGCCGTACCCAGTCTTGCAGAAGGTTGGGAAGGCAGCATACAGATTGGGATTGCCTAGAGAGGCACAGGTCCATCCGGTCTTTCACGTGACACGTCTCAAGCCTCATCATGGGGACGTGCCCTCAGTGGTGGAACATGTGCCCGACCAGCTACCTACGCCTTATAGAATTTTGAAGCACCGATACGTACAGAGGCAGGGTAGAACAAGGCACGAAGTTTTGGTAGAATGGCAAGGTCCAGACCATGGCACCTCCTGGGAAGAATTCGGAGCAGTCGCTCATAGGTTCCCCTCTACAAGCGCTCGAGGACAAGCGCAATTTAGGGAGGGGGAATCTGTTACGGGCCTAGGTGAAGGACCGTACCCAAGCGAGCCCGAGCAAGGCGAGCCGAGCCAGAGAAAGAGAAAAGTGTCTGATCTTTGGGCTCACTCCCTGCAAAAGCATATCGCACATCCTGGGGAGGTTGAAGATGCATTGCAACCAGTTGCAGAGGGTGGAGTGGGTGGCGCAACCAGGTCCAAGTGCATAAGAAGCGAGGCCGAACCTCAAGGCGATCCGGTACTAGTTGTAGGAAGCCCCGAACGAGCTAAGGTCGAACTCGATAAGGCTCCTTTGTTTGAGACCCTTGAGGCACCTAAGGATTCGAGCCTTAGGCAAATGACTGGTCACGTAGGCCAGCCCTTGACCCAACACCGAAGTGCGGGCGGTTCCCCGCACGAGGTCCCCACCCTGGGCTCACAAGGCTCAGGGGTGGTTTAGTTTTAGCGAGTAGCGCTTAGCCGTTTTCTAGTCTTAGTCGTTTTAGACTTAGGCGTTTTCCTTCGAGTTGTTTGGGTTGAGTCTAGCGCGCGCCTAGTGGAGCGGGCTGTGCTCCACGCCAAGGGGATTTGAACTTAACCCCCTTTTTACTCCAGAGTTGGGCGGGATAGCGCCCTCACTTGTAAATACAGATTTGATAGTGGAACCGGTCGACTTGTGACCCGGTCCGAGTAGGCTTAGTATTTATTCTTTTGGATCTCTTTGTAAATCATGTTTTTGAGAAATAAGAATTCATTTTGCACGGTGTGTCTCTCTCTCCTCTCTCGAGGTCTCCTCTAGTCTCTCGCATTCTTCTCCTCGCGGAATAGGATACGACTCTAGAGGCTTTTCCGAATAACCTTTGAGATCCGGCATCTGCGTAGACGAAGGCTCGAGGTAACGAAGGCGCAAGGCAGGCCCTCCTCATCGGTGGTGATCCTTCCGACGTGACCACGGTAAGCTCCCCCATCGAATCTGCAAAAAGCTCGAACGGTGCCTTCTCTTCGATCACGGGAGAGTTGAAAGACCGGCCGAGCGATTGGGAAGAAGAAGGCTGCAATCCAGTTTTCTAACGACGGTGAAAAGGTTAGTACTTTGATATTTGGTGTGATTTCGTTTAGGCTTCGGCTGTTGGCATTGGGCGCCTCACCTAGGGATCTAGGCTCATGCTCGGTGTACCCGAAGTGTTAGCTTAGCACAGACCTCCGGTGTCCCTCCCTCGGAATAGCCTTAGTCCTATTCGACTTCTCCCATCTCTCGGGTACGACCTAGGCCAAATCGGATATCAGGGTGTGTTAAGGAGTTACAATCGACTCCTTGGTGCTCTCGGGTGTCCTGCACAAACAGAGGTCCAGCAAGCTTCCGGCACCCAAATCTGAAGATCCAGCCGTCAAACCAAGCCAGGACCAGCACCATCGGAGTCGCCATCAAGCAAAGATCAAGATAAGTAAATTCAGGCGTATTTCCACGGTGAGACGCTATTCCGGTAATCCGCCGGAATTCTGTTCAAGCCAGTCGCCGCTGCAATTTCCGGCGACCTCCATTGATCTTGGAGAAGAAGACGTCTTTGCCCCTGTCGCAGTCGAAGGCCCGCAGCAAATAGCAAGGGCACCGTGGTCATTCGGTTCAACATTGGAACCCTAGCCGCCAGCGCCTCCTCGTGCGAGCCTTCCACCTCGGACGTCAACTCTAAGGTAAGTCCTCTCCCAACCCTCCATCTAGCCACGTGTCGCCATCCTAGAACCCTTCCGGATTCACTCCCCCACGTGTCAACCTCCGAGCGTCTTGTCCTAATCAGTCCCCCTCGGATCACGCGCGACCTGATTTGGCTAATTCCCTAGCCGTGTGTGATTCCTCCCTTCCATTCTCGTGTTCTTTTCTTCGTTGTGTCAACCCTAGTCGCAGTCTCTCTCAGCCGTCCATCCTCCACGTGTCGTGTATCCAGCTCGTCATCGCCTCCACGTCATCAGCCCGAGTCTCCACCTCGCCCTAAGCTGGCCCCACGGGTCCCTTGTGCGAGCGCCACCTCACCCGGCGCGACCTGGCCTTTCCTCGTTAACGCGCCCTTCACGCGCTAACGCCCTCCTCGCCAACGCGCTACCGTGTGCTATTTCCGGCAACCCCCAGCCACTGCCACTTCTCCGTTGCCTTCCACCTCCTGCTCGCAAACCCTAGCCGCATTTCCTTATCGCGTCCTTTCCTCGCCCTCCATCGTGCCACGTGTCACGTATCCGGCGCATTTCCTTGGCACGACCAGCCAAGACTTTGACCGCGCCTAACTAGGTAGCCTCTCGCGCCCACCTCGAACCTAGGCTCCCCCTCCCTTGTCGACTTTGACCTAGGCTTACGTTGACCGAACTCTAGTCTACTTAGGAAGTCAACACCCCACCTAGCCTCCTTCGTTGACCGAACCTAGTTGACCCGAGCTTAACTCGAGTGTCCCTCCTTGACCTAATTCACCCGGACCTTTCACTCGGTCCTGTAGTCAACCTCCTTAGTATAAACCCTTTGACCACATCCGAGTCCGAAGCGACTCAATTCCCGTGAGCTTAGGCTCGTCCTAGGCTAGCCAAGTTAACCTCACTTTAGTTAGGTAACCCGTATTCCCCACCTAAGACTCAAGATCCTTCGGCCTACCCAGCCCTTGCCAATCTTGACTAGACCGGCCACCTATAGAGCCCCCTCGCACCTAGCCTACCCTCTGCCTTAGTTAGGACTAGGAGACCGCGCGGGATAGCCTCACCGCTTTCCCGTGCCAGGCCGGCGCTTCACTTGCGCCTTGGCCCTTCATCCGTCGGCCAGACCGACGTACGTGGCCGAGCCACTCCAGCGACAGGCAGGTCGGCTAGCCCTTGCGGTTTTAGCCCCCCTCGTCGTCAAAACGCCTCAGGCAGCACTCGCGTGACAGGTGGTCGCGCCCTGTGCAACTCCTGCGGCCGCGCCCTCCGCTTCCCTGTGGCCGAGACCGATCGGCCACCCGCCTGACGTCCGGTCGACAGCATCTCCATCATTGCGGCCGACCTGTTCGCCCCCCCCTCCTGCAGTGCGCGGCATCCGACAGGCGATAGCGTCGCCGGCAGCCCGCGACTCGCGACCAGCACTCGGAAGCCTGCCGCTTCCTTTGTGGCAGCAACCCTGCGGCCGCGACGCCCTTGCAGCAGTAGCTCCGTGGAGGCTCGCCTCAAGTGGTCTTCTGTACCGTTGCTGCAATACCCGGGGCTGTGCTTTCTCCCCGGGTTCTTCATTCGGATAAGCCAAGCCCGGCTTGGCTGGTAACGCCCTCCTCCCCCTTGTAGCACGGGCGGTTGTTTTGATTTGAGTTCTAGGTTGCATCTAGTTTGCTTTCGTTTGATATTTTAGCCCGGGCTCAGTCCCTCGTCCCCTACGCGGAACCTCGAAGGCACAAGTGCCAACGACACGGCCGCCACGGGACTTGTCCTACCTATTGGGATCGGGTGTGGTTTGCTCGATAGATTGTGGTTTGCGTGTGATTGTGAGTGAGTTGCGAGTGCTTAAGTGTATCGATCGCGCTTGTAAAGCCTCTCACCCATTCTAGATTTGTAGTAGGATTTCCTTAGATAGGTTTTTTGGGAAACCCAGCCTTTTGTATCCTTGTCCTATCGGGTTTGCGCCGGGGTCCTGTCCGGCCGGGTAGACAAGTGTATTAATTTGTTAGGGTTTTCGAATTTTTAGAGTGCTCCTCAAGAAGGTCTTGGGAACTTAGGGCTATTTCGGTTCGGTCTTATTGGCCCACCCGGGTAGTGCCTAACACCTTGACAGCAGTCGGAGGCCGAGAAGAAGGCAGTCGCACCGCGTGGACTACAAATGGCCCAGGCAAAACCGGACGCAGGAGAAGCTGAAAGGACAGCTACGGAAGCACGCGGAACCAAGAAAAAATGGCCGCTCGCAGTGAAGAAAGGGCACACGAGGGACGTGATACGGGTCAACCTGCAGAGTGGCCTAGGGTAGCCACAGATGTCGCTGAGAGCAGCAAAAAGGCGCGGCAGCAAGGTCGAAGGGTGTGGTAGGGTCTTGCCCGTGGCCGACCTAAGTCTGAAACCAACGGCCGTGCCTACCCCCACGATCACCTTGGACCAACCAGAAGACTTCCTAGACAAATTAAAACAAAGACACTACCCAGTCGGACAGGACCCCGACTTAGAAAATCCCGGATAGGTAGCGGAATACAAGAGAGGCTATACCCAAACCCAAGCAAAACCTACTACACAAATCTAAGAGATGTGAGGCTAATACAAGCGAAAGCGATACATTTGTTAAAAATCACTCAAACTCACTCAAGCAAACCATGCAAACCACGCCTAAACGCACAAACCACACCCACTCGTAGGAGGCTAGTGCTGGCACGAGGTCATGTCCTTGGCGCAGTGCCGCGGAGGTCCCTCTATGCACAACTACGACCTCACGGTCGGGCTGAAAGCAAAATGCAGAAATAAGTGCTACCTCCCGCGTGTCTAAAGAGAGGAGTAGAGTGTACCGGCCAAGGCTAGCTTGGCTAAGCAGTCAAAAGCCTCGAGGTGAGATTCCACACTCGAGGACTATCAGCAACACGAAAGAACGGGGCTGATGCAGAGCTGAACTCCAAAAGGAAGAGGCCGGGCGTGAAGACAAGCCACTCCAAGAGACGCGTGAAGTAGGATCACCCCGCCGGAATCGCCTAGGAGCACTTCAACGCCTTGCTGGATGTCTGGGGGACCTTCTGGAATCCACGCCGGAGAGTCGCCGGAAAAAGAGCAGAGGTGACCGGAGGTGGCCGGAGGTCGCCGGAATATGCTGGATCAAGGCCCGCCGGTTCCAAAGACTTCAAGGATGCGGCTAGCAATGCCGCGGTCTTCCTTGGCGCTAAGGTTGAAACCAACTAGGCGCGGGACTTGGACTGAGTGGGTTCGGACCAGGTGGGACCAGGTGGGCCCGGGCTAGGTTTGGCCAGCGAGCTAGGTCATAGGTAGAGTAGGCTAGGTAGGTCCTACGGTCAAAGTCTTAGGTTGACCGGGTGTAGGGAAGGGACTCAAATGAGGGTTCCTACAAAGTAGCTAGGGTAGGTTTGAGTGGCTCGGTTTAGGGTAGATGAGAAAATGGAAATGGAAAGGCAAGTGGTAACTTGGTAAGTTCGGGTAAGCTCGGGGTAATTGGGTAGGGTAGAGTTGGCTAAGAATATGGAGAATATTCCTTGATAGGATTGTCCTCCAAGATTCTAGGCTAGGTGGCGTTCTAGAAGGGCTATCTCCCTAATACGTAGGAGAGAGGCTAGGGATGTTGGTGAGGTGTCTAGGTGAGTGGCACAACAAATGTGGGGACTAGGCTGAGTGAGGGGCAAGTGGCAACTGGATGAGGCTGCTTTCCTACGAAGTTGGGGGATATCCTAACTTATCTAGCTGGGATTCCTATTCTAGAAAATCACTTTATGAGGTGGCGAATTAGTGCTCCACCAAATGTGCGTCACTTCCTACTCCAATCCTAGGATCTCTCTAAGTGTCCCGATGCTTGCCACATGGACTAAGCGTAGGGTGGAGATGGCGAATGGCCCAAGCTGGAGATCCACTTACCTCTTTTGTAGGAACGAGGCTGATTCACCAAATGCACCGGCGGCTAGGTGGCGTCACCTAGGAGCTCCTCCACGCCACACGCGGTTTCTCCCCAAATGCGACCAAGATCCTTGGAGATATTCTAGTGCAGATCGAGCCTGCTGGAGATCGGCCTGAGATTACCCCCAAATGCTCACCGGATATTCCAGAAAACTGGCCGGAATGTTAGCAGCAGTGGCCGGGAATTTCAGATTCCGGCGAGACACTAATTTGAACCGAATTGCCTTTAGCTTGCCACATTCATGATTCTTTCTTTTGGGCGATTCTAATTTTCTTTTTCTTTTTCAATTCTCGCCTCTTTTCTTTCTTTCTTTTTCTGTTTTTCTTTCTGTTTTTCACTTTTTCACACAGCAAGCTAACAGGCGCAAGAACATAAACTAACACATGAAATGATACTTGAAAATCGAAGGAAAAGACCCTCGAAATTGTGAGATCCTTGCTATCGGCTAAGAGTCTCCCTTGCGACTCGTAAGAACCGATTTAGGGAGAGCTTCTTCCTAAGTGAACCAGTGATCCTCTTGGCTGAAACCGTGAAGATCAGTAGCCCCTTAATGGCAGAATCTCAACTCAAATCGATACAACGGCGTTACACAATTTCAACTCTTAAACGAATGCACTAACCTCTCAAATCGGAAGCCTTTGGTCGTCTGCCCTCACCTTCTAGTTGCCTAAAAGATGACGAGCCTTCCCGGGAACGAGTAGCCTCAAGCCTTCACGGTGGGGAGTGTTGGCTGCACTAGTTCGTTGCTGATCCCTTGGGGTAAGCCGTGGTCTTGTGGAGAGCTCTTCACGCCGGAGCAAGAGGAGTCTTCGAGCCGTCGATTCCTTGGGCGAGTGGATGCGAAGAGAAAAGAGATTTAGGCATAGAAAGAAGAAATACCCGCTGGATTGAAGATCTTCTTCAGAAATCTCGCCATGGTTGCCGACATTCCCAAATGTGTTCAAGAGAAGAGAAATGACAAGAGGCGCGGGTAGAAGAATTGCGCAAAGGGAAAAGAGAGATCAAGCCGTGAGGAGAGAGAAAGGCACTTGACAAATGAACTTCTATTCTCAAATTTTGCATGCAGATCCAAAAGAATCCTAAATATTTATAGTACTGAATTAAAAAGCGGATCTAAACAATTGATCCAACCCAAAATCAAAATCCAAAACGGAATTGATTACCAAAGCAAATGCGCACTCTAAAATCAAAGAAAACGCAAGCAAACTCGAACTCGAGACTTAGTGTCTCGACCCTAACTCGTCCTCTCCTTAGCCCGCACGCTGTGGGCCTTGGTTCAGACCAGAAATTTGCCTAGGCTCGCCCTAGGCTGACCCTAAGTGCATGAGTATAGCGAAGACCTAGGTTGGACTAGACCGGACTCGGACTTGACCCCTTTCGCCTTGGTCCTCAAGAGCCTCGCTTAGAGCCGTTGCCTCTCCTCCCGCTCCTCCCTCGGCATCGATTCTAAGCTGAGCATGTTCAGTTTGTAAGGTCTGCACCTGCTGCACTACGCCTTCCTTTTGACTCAGCCTTGAGTCATCTTGGCCTTGTAGGGCCTTAATCGCATGAAGGGCAGCTTGGCCCCGCGCCCTTTGGCTGCTCTCAGCGACATCTGTGGCTACCCTAGGCCACTCTGCAGGTTGACCCGTATCAGATCCACCCTCCTGAGATGGAGCTTGTCCCCAAGCTCCTGTAGGGAATTGGAATTTTACCTTGTCAAACAACTCCCAGGAGGTACCACCATCGATTCCTTCCCATTCAATCAAAACCTCGTGGCGGGCTCTACCATCTCTAGTGACCCATCGGTGCTTTAGGATTCGATAGGGGCATTGGCTAACATCGGGTAATGGTCCCTCTTGCTCTGGTACTGGCCCGTGATGCGGCTTCAACCGAGAGACATGGAATACTGGATGGACAAGGGCTGTAGGTGGCAAAGCTATGTGATAGGCTGCCTTACCAATCTTCTGAAGAACTCGAAACGGCCCATAGTATCTTGGCAGAAGCTTCGAATAGGGCTGTCCTAGCAACGATTTCTGCTTCATGGGCAGCCTCTTTAACCATACCATGTCGCCTACCTCAAATTCTCTGTCTCTACGCCCCTTATCATGCGCCTTTTTCATTCTAGCCTGGGCCCTCTGGATGTTTCTTTTGAGCGTGGCTAGAATGTCATCCCTGTTTCTCAAGGCAACATCGACCTCATCTTCTCTTGCTGTGTCTACCTCATACCTCGGGACATAACTCGGCGGGCAACCATACAGGGCTTCATAGGGAGTCATGCCGGTTCCTGAATGGAGGCTGGTGTTATAGGACCACTCAGCCCAAGATAAATATTTGACCCATGTGTTGGGTCTCTCTCCGGCGTAACACCTCAAATAGGTCTCCAGTGTCCTGTTGACTACTTCGCTCTGCCCATCTGTTTGAGGATGATGGGCGGTGCTAAAGTTGATCACTGTACCCGCCATTCTCATATACTCCCTCCAAAAAGCACTGAGGAAGATCGAGTCCCGATCGCAGACAATGGTCTTGGGCATACCATGCAGCTTTCCAACGTGATCTTGGTAAACATTAGCAACCATTGGTCCATGGTAGTTTCTAGGTAGGGCCACAAAATGGCTGTACTTGGTTAAGCGATCTACCACGACCAACACCGCCTCTTTCCCTTCAGCTCGGGGCATTGCATCAATGAAGTCCATTGATACATCTTCCCATGGCTTATCCGGTATGGGCAAAGGGTTCAAGTGCCCTGGAGGCTTGATGGCCTCATATTTTTCATGTTGGCAGGTAGGGCAGGCTTTCACATAATCCCTCACGTCTGCTTTCATTCCCTCCCACCAAAACTGTGCCTTAATGCGCCCCATAGTTTTAGCCATGCCTTCGTGACCAGCAATGCTCGAGTCATGAAAATGTTTGAGTAGTTCAACCTTGAGAGGCGAGTTCTTAGGTACAAAGGCTCGTCTCTTCTTGCAGAGTATTTCTCCTCTTAACGAATAGTGGGGAATAGACTCTGGATTCTGGCATATGGACTGCTTGAGGAGCCTGAGAGTTAGATCCTGATCTTGCTCCTGAGTTAGTCTATCCCAAAGGTCGGTCTCAATCACAGAAAGAGTTTTCAGTTGCTCTGGCATGCGTGACAAGGAGTCCGCAGCAGAGTTTTTGGTTCCCTTCTTGTACTCTATCGTGAAATCGTAGCCAAGGAGTTTGGCTAACCATCTTTGCTGGATAGGAGTCGAGACGCGTTGCTTTACCATGTACCTCAAACTGCTGTGGTCCGTTCTCACCACAAATCTTCGCCCAATCAGATAGGGCCTCCACTTGTCTACTGCTAAGACTATTGCCAAAAGCTCCTTTTCATAGGTGGAAAAGGGTTTGGCCCGCTCTGTGAGGGCTTTAGACATAAACGCAATTGGGTGGCCCTCTTGGCTCAGAACTGCACCGACGCCAATGTCACTAGCATCTGTCTCAATCACGAAATCCTTAGAGAAATCAGGGAGAGCAAGTACTGGGGCATTCATCATAACGGCCTTGAGTTTGACAAAGGCCTCTCTTGCTTTCTCAGACCATGTATACTCCCCCTTTTTTAACATGTGCGTCAAGGGAGAAGCGATCAAACCATAGCCTTTGATAAATCTGCGATAGTACCCCGTGAGGCCTAAAAATCCCCGCATGCCTCGTGGGTCCTTCGGCAAGGGCCATTGCTCCATGGCCTGGAGTTTTTTAGGGTCGGCTCTGACCCCCTCATGTGATACGATGTGACCCAAATACCCAATAGAAGTCTGCCCAAAGCTGCATTTGGACATTTTCGCGAATAGGGTATTCTCCCTTAATACTCTCAACACTGTACGAAGGTGATCGACATGCTGTTCAATACTCTGGCTGTACACAAGAATGTCATCAAAGAAGACTAACACGAAGTCACGCAGGAACTGACGAAACACGTCATTCATGCATCGTTGGAATGTCGCGGGCGCGTTCGTAAGTCCAAACGGCATGACCAAAAACTCATAATGGCCGTCATGGGTACGAAATGCCGTCTTTGAAATGTCTTCCTCATACATTCTAATTTGGTGGTACCCTGACCGGAGATCCAACTTGGAGAATATGCGAGCTCCAGATAGTTCATCCAAGAGTTCATCAATAACAGGAATTGGATGCCTATCCTTGACAGTAGCTTCGTTCAAGGCCCTGTAATCCACACAGAATCTCCATGTGTTGTCCTTTTTCTTGACGAGAAGGACTGGTGATGAGAAGGGACTAGAACTAGGCCGAATAATATTACTTTCTCGCATTTCTTTGACCAATCGCTCAATTTCTGATTTTTGAGCGTACCCATAGCGGTATGGGCGTACGTTAACCGGCTCTGTGTCGTTGGTCAACACTATCCTGTGGTCATATGATCGAGGTGGAGGGAGTCCTTTAGGTTCTTCGAATATATCCTTGAACTCATCCAACACTTTCTGAATCTGCTCGGGTACTCTCTCTTCTGATCCTTCTTGAGCGACAACTTCCTCTGCCACTGAAACTAACCAAGCCGCTGGTCTCTGGACTGCTATAGCCTTTAGCGCTGCCTTGGGTGCCAAACTAGGATCGACTGCCCTTAGCACTACTTCCTTTCCTCCACCCTCCTTAGGCAGGCACATCTCCATGGTAGAGAAGTCCCACCAAATTCGCCCTAAGGTCTTGAGCCATTTGACTCCAAGAATGATATCTACGCTGGGTAGAGGGACAACTAGCAAGTCGACTGTATAAGGGATCTTCTGAAGCACGAGCTCTACGTTTGCACACTTGCGAGTGCAAGGGAGGCACTCACCATTGGCCACCAGTACTTTAAGAGTTGGGTGCTCTTCGATGGTACACTTCAATTCCTGAGCGAGGTGGTCACCCACGAAATTGTGAGTAGCCCCCGAATCCAAAAGAACCAGAACATTTCTCTTTCCAATTTGCCCTATAACTCTCATAGCATCCGGTCGGTTAGGGTCTGTCATGGTATGACAAGCGCCCTCAGGAGGTGGCCTTTCCTGCTCTTGAGGCTCTTCTCGGGCCTCCAATTCCTCTATTTCTTCGATCATAGGGGATTGGTCTTCTTCCCCTTCATCGTCGGCGTCACCATCCAAAACCGTGTAGACTCGAAGGTGCTTGCACTTGTGCGTAGGGTCCCACTTCTCTTTACACCAGAAACATTGCTTGTTCTTGATTAACTCTTCTCTTTCTTCCCGAGTTAGTACAGGAGGTGCTCGACCCTTGAAAGCGGGTTTAGGTTCTTCTTTACGCGGAGGGGCTGGAAGGAGTTTTTGCGGTTGAGGGATCTCCCTCACACGGACGGTTCCGGGGTTTCTCCATTGTCAGTACAAGGCTTGTTTCTTTCTTTGCCTATCCTCGATGGAACGTGCTTTGGCAAAGCACTTCCGCAACTCCGTGTTAGGCTCAGCCCGTATATCTATTTGAATTTCCTCCTTCAATCCTCCAACAAATGCGGCAATGAGGGACTTGGGCGTCCAATCAACCATGCTTGCTAAATTCTCAAACTTGGCTTGGTATTCTTGAACGGATGCGGTTTGTCTTAGATTACGCAACTCGATGTCGTAATCTACATAGGAAGACTCACCAAATCTGAGCACGAGAGCTTCTTTGAACTCTCCCCACGTATTGACTGGCTCCTTGAGCTTGAGCCAACGATACCATCTCCTAGCTTCGCCATCGAAGTGTAGAATGGACGTTTGAAGCCATTCTTCATCTGGAATCATCTGACATGTGAAGTACTCCTCCACTTGAAAAATCCAATCTAAGGGTTCCTTGCCATTGAATCTAGGGAAGTCAATGCGAACCATAGGAATCCTCGGTTGGTTTCTTGGTGCTGTCTGACGCTCTCTATATGGCTCCCAAGAAGGTGGTTCACGGTCTCCTCTATCACCCCATCTACGATCTGAATTAATATTCTCCCACTGTGTGCCTCCAAATCTGGACCTATACTGGCTGGATTGGAGTCCATAAGGCTCTCGGTTCTCCCACTCAGGCGAGGAGTTATGATGCCCACCGTGATAGTTGTTGAGGTTGGTGGGCTGTGCTTGGAAACCTCCATTATTGCTGTTATTCCCCCGGGTGGTGGTCTACTAGGGCCGGCTTGCGAATGGAAGGGATTAGGACCAACATTGGGCGGTCCATTGAGTATGCCCTTGCCCTTATCAACGTGGGGCTGTGGGGGATCTGGGTTGTTTCTCCTAAGGGCCTCTTGATTGGCCGTCATGACTCTCATCATCTCCTTGATCTCATCTAACTCGTTGAGCTTAGAAAGTTGTTTCTTGTAGTCGCTCATCTCGTGGCGGATTTTCAGAACCTCATTTTCGATGTGAACCATTCTTTCCACCGCGTATACCTCCATCTCAGTAGATGGCTGTTCCTCATTGGCTGAGGTCTCCGCCTCAACATCTGGTGCCTCGGGCACGACTTGCTTCTTCTTAACCATTGCGATGGTTAAGTCCAAAAAAAACAGAAATCCAAACGTCTAAAAGAATCACACGACTAGCTGAAAACCACTGACTCTGACACTGACAAGAATTCCAGCTGTATTCTGCCCTGTATAAAATCCAAAATGCCGATACTGTACTTGCTTGCTGCTGCTCCAAGGAGGCTCTGATACCAAATTGGTAGGGTCTTGCCCGTGGCCGACCTAAGTCTGAAACCAACGGCCGTGCCTACCCCCACGATCACCTTGGACCAACCAGAAGACTTCCTAGACAAAGTAAAACAAAGACACTACCCAGTCGGACAGGACCCCGACTTAGAAAATCCCGGATAGGTAGCGGAATACAAGAGAGGCTATACCCAAACCCAAGCAAAACCTACTACACAAATCTAAGAGATGTGAGGCTAATACAAGCGGAAGCGATACATTTGTTAAAAATCACTCAAACTCACTCAAGCAAACCATGCAAACCACGCCTAAACGCACAAACCACACCCACCCGTAGGAGGCTAGTGCTGGCACGAGGTCGTGTCCTTGGCGCAGTGCCGTGGAGGTCCCTCTATGCACAACTACGACCTCACGGTCGGGCTGAAAGCAAAATGCAGAAATAAGTGCTACCTCCCGCGTGTCTAAAGAGAGGAGTAGAGTGTACCGGCCAAGGCTAGCTTGGCTAAGCAGTCAAAAGCCTCGAGGTGAGATTCCACACTCGAGGACTATCAGCAACACGAAAGAACGGGGCTGATGCAGAGCTGAACTCCAAAAGGAAGAGGCCGGGCGTGAAGACAAGCCACTCCAAGAGACGCGTGAAGTAGGATCACCCCGCCGGAATCGCCTAGGAGCACTTCAACGCCTTGCTGGATGTCTGGGGGACCTTCTGGAATCCACGCCGGAGAGTCGCCGGAAAAAGAGCAGAGGTGACCGGAGGTGGCCGGAGGTCGCCGGAATATGCTGGATCAAGGCCCGCCGGTTCCAAAGACTTCAAGGATGCGGCTAGCAATGCCGCGGTCTTCCTTGGCGCTAAGGTTGAAACCAACTAGGCGCGGGACTTGGACTAAGTGGGTTCGGACCAGGTGGGCCCGGGCTAGGTTTGGCCAGCGAGCTAGGTCATAGGTAGAGTAGGCTAGGTAGGTCCTACGGTCAAAGTCTTAGGTTGACCGGGTGTAGGGAAGGGACTCAAATGAGGGTTCCTACAAAGTAGCTAGGGTAGGTTTGAGTGGCTCGGTTTAGGGTAGATGAGAAAATGGAAATGGAAAGGCAAGTGGTAACTTGGTAAGTTCGGGTAAGCTCGGGGTAATTGGGTAGGGTAGAGTTGGCTAAGAATATGGAGAATATTCCTTGATAGGATTGTCCTCCAAGATTCTAGGCTAGGTGGCGTTCTAGAAGGGCTATCTCCCTAATACGTAGGAGAGAGGCTAGGGATGTTGGTGAGGTGTCTAGGTGAGTGGCACAACAAATGTGGGGACTAGGCTGAGTGAGGGGCAAGTGGCAACTGGATGAGGCTGCTTTCCTACGAAGTTGGGGGATATCCTAACTTATCTAGCTGGGATTCCTATTCTAGAAAATCACTTTATGAGGTGGCGAATTAGTGCTCCACCAAATGTGCGTCACTTCCTACTCCAATCCTAGGATCTCTCTAAGTGTCCCGATGCTTGCCACATGGACTAAGCGTAGGGTGGAGATGGCGAATGGCCCAAGCTGGAGATCCACTTACCTCTTTTGTAGGAACGAGGCTGATTCACCAAATGCACCGGCGGCTAGGTGGCGTCACCTAGGAGCTCCTCCATGCCACACGCGGTTTCTCCCCAAATGCGACCAAGATCCTTGGAGATATTCTAGTGCAGATCGAGCCTGCTGGAGATCGGCCTGAGATTACCCCCAAATGCTCACCGGATATTCCAGAAAACTGGCCGGAATGTTAGCAGCAGTGGCCGGGAATTTCAGATTCCGGCGAGACACTAATTTGAACCGAATTGCCTTTAGCTTGCCACATTCATGATTCTTTCTTTTGGGCGATTCTAATTTTCTTTTTCTTTTTCAATTCTCGCCTCTTTTCTTTCTTTCTTTTTCTGTTTTTCTTTCTGTTTTTCACTTTTTCACACAGCAAGCTAACAGGCGCAAGAACATAAACTAACACATGAAATGATACTTGAAAATCGAAGGAAAAGACCCTCGAAATTGCGAGATCCTTGCTATCGGCTAAGAGTCTCCCTTGTGACTCGTAAGAACCGATTTAGGGAGAGCTTCTTCCTAAGTGAACCAGTGATCCTCTTGGCTGAAACCGTGAAGATCAGTAGCCCCTTAATGGCAGAATCTCAACTCAAATCGTTACAACGGCGTTACACAATTTCAACTCTTAAACGAATGCACTAACCTCTCAAATCGGAAGCCTTTGGTCGTCTGCCCTCACCTTCTAGTTGCCTAAAAGATGACGAGCCTTCCCGGGAACGAGTAGCCTCAGGCCTTCACGGTGGGGAGTGTTGGCTGCACTAGTTCGTTGCTGATCCCTTGGGGTAAGCCGTGGTCTTGTGGAGAGCTCTTCACGCCGGAGCAAGAGGAGTCTTCGAGCCGTCGATTCCTTGGGCGAGTGGATGCGAAGAGAAAAGAGATTTAGGCATAGAAAGAAGAAATACCCGCTGGATTGAAGATCTTCTTCAGAAATCTCGCCATGGTTGCCGACATTCCCAAATGTGTTCAAGAGAAGAGAAATGACAAGAGGCGCGGGTAGAAGAATTGCGCAAAGGGAAAAGAGAGATCAAGCCATGAGGAGAGAGAAAGGCACTTGACAAATGAACTTCTATTCTCAAATTTTGCATGCAGATCCAAAAGAATCCTAAATATTTATAGTACTGAATTAAAAAGCGGATCTAAACAATTGATCCAACCCAAAATCAAAATCCAAAACGGAATTGATTACCAAAGCAAATGCGCACTCTAAAATCAAAGAAAACGCAAGCAAACTCGAACTCGAGACTTAGTGTCTCGACCCTAACTCGTCCTCTCCTTAGCCCGCACGCTGTGGGCCTTGGTTCAGACCAGAAATTCGCCTAGGCTCGCCCTAGGCTGACCCTAAGTGCATGAGTATAGCGAAGACCTAGGTTGGACTAGACCGGACTCGGACTTGACCCCTTTCACCTTGGTCCTCAAGAGCCTCGCTTAGAGCCGTTGCCTCTCCTCCCGCTCCTCCCTCGGCATCGATTCTAAGCTGAGCATGTTCAGTTTGTAAGGTCTGCACCTGCTGCACTACGCCTTCCTTTTGACTCAGCCTTGAGTCATCTTGGCCTTGTAGGGCCTTAATCGCATGAAGGGCGGCTTGGCCCCGCGCCCTTTGGCTGCTCTCAGCGACATCTGTGGCTACTGATACGAGCCTTAGTCCGAGTAGACCTAACCAAGGCCAAAGGCACGGCCACAGTGAGAGATCACGGCTCAATGGAATTAAACTTCGAGCCTAGAGCAAATGCAGTAGGAGGTGCGGGAGGATATGCAACGGCTCTAGGACATGAATGAACTAGGTGAAGACCAGCAATTGGGGGAATCCGCGAGTTAGGATACTAGATCCATAGGACTTCTCTGGTATAGGCCATGGTCCATTCTTGAGTCGTATCGAAACCCAAGTCTCTAGAGTCGGTCTAGGACGAGTCTAGGGAGGTCTCTTGGCTGAATTGAGCTCAGCTCAATGAGGTTAAGGGATGTGTCAAGTCCGAAGTTTGGGCGGCAACCCGGACGAGGTCCCCACCTTGAGCTCACAAGGCTCAAGGGGCGTCTAGCTAGGACTTAGCCGTTTTTCACTTCTTGATTTGCTTTATTTGAGTTTGCGCCAATTCGGTTTTGGATTCAAACTTACCAAGGCGGGTTGTGCCTTGGATCCGTTTTGCTTTAGCATGTTCTGGATTTGGATTTGGGCTGGTTCCATGCATGGGAACCAGATTTATGTACTCATGTATATAAGGTTTTGATTCATGTGTAAACGGATGGAATTTTTGGAAATCAAGGTCATTTGCTTCTTTGCTCTCTCTCTCTCCTCACTTCTCTCTCTCTCTTCTCGTGTCTCTCTCTCTCTCACGTTCCCTCCAATCTCTTCTCGCAAGACCAGCATGCTGGCCCTCTACTTCCCCTTCCCCCTCACGTCTTCCTCTCCTCTCCTTCCCAACTCCTCACTATCTCCCCTCTCTTTCATTTACATCAATTCTCGTTGAAGAAGAAGGTGACGGCTTTCTCTTGGGTGAGCCACGGCCCTAGGAGTTATCATCGTCTTCATCTTCGCATCTACCCAGCCACGTCTTGGGTGCAATATCTCTTCTACATCAGAGATATTAGAGGCCTAAGTTGAACAAGGAGGTTGCGTCTTCATCCAAGGAAGGACAGCAAACCCACGGTTTCCTCATACAAGGTTAGTTCTTGGATTCCTAAGGTGAAAGCTAAGCAACTACGTTGGTTTGGTTTGATCCAAGGTTTGACTTACAAGAAGAGGAGAAGTCTCGAGTCACAGCCGAGATTCCCTTCTTTTCCACGGTTGAAACTTGATTTAAACTAAGTTTTACGTGTCTTAGAAGATCCTAGGCATTGAGGCTTTCCTAGTTGAGAAATCACTCAAGGAAACGGCACAAGAAGAGTCGATCGATTCTAGTTTTCATCCGCGGTCCATCTCTGGAATTTCGCCGGCAAAATCAGAATTCCATCCTCAAGAAATCATGGTGAGACCATCTTGGACATGGGAATGGACCATATAAGGTGATTCCACGCAAAGAAAGAAGAAGATACACATTGGTTTCGCGAAGAACGGCCTAGGCGATAGCAAGCACCAAGTCACCGGGAACTTCTGGTTTTTCGGCGACCTCTGCCATAATTCCGGCCACATTTGGGGGATTCTGGTCATCATCACCCAAGGACCAAAGTGCCCTTCCTTGCCACGAAGTGGGACCATCATTTCCAAGGGTAAGTCCGTCCAAAAGTACTCCAAGGAGATATCGCATGGAGAGGAGATTTTCTAGGCAAGAATTAAGGGGAAACTCCTACATTCTAGCTTCAAAAAGTGGTACGAGCTTCATCCTTACCCATCTAAGTCTCTCCTAGCCCTTCATCCAGATCCTTAGGAGAAGATCTGACCCTTGATTTGCACGTGATTTGGAAGAGAATCCCCACATTTGGAATCATCATTCCACAAGGCGCCACCTCGCCACATTTGACTACATTGGAGGAGCCGGTGCCACTAGTGCCCACATTTGGAGGGATTTGCTCTTTAGTTTAGGTGATTCAATCATTAACCATCCCTAGATCCCAGCCACATCACATCCCACTTACCACCTTTGAATTTTCAGCCTTAGATCTAGAGGATTATCCTAGGTTCAAGTGTAGGAGTCCACCTTTTGATCCCACGTCAAACTCACTCACGTGATCCCTAACCCTCTTTAGTTCCTCATTAGCTCTCTCATTTAAACCCAAGCCACTCGTTCAATCATCCTTGAACCTAACCACTGGTTCCTAATCATCATCCCACATTCCCTTGTCTTAAGCCACCTCATTCCAGACCTCACACCCTTAGATCATCTTCCCTTACACCGTAGCCGAAGCCGTCCAAGCCCCTATCGCTCCTAACCGGCCCTAAGCCAGCCACACTTAGGATCATTACCAAGCTCTACGGCCGAGCTTTCCTCTATTGACTGTAGTTAGGTAATTCCTCAGCTAAGACCAAGCTGAATCCACCCATCCCCAGCCACGACTACAGCATTTGGTGTGCACCCTTGGGCATTTCATCCACTCGCCCAAGCGAATTGAGGTTGCTATCACCAAGCAACCGGATCCCGTGTGCTACCACGGCACTCAGCCAGGTGGGCTGAGCTAAGAGGCTCTCTCTCAGCTATATCTAGAGCCTACTGCCACACCCGGAGCAGCAGCATTTGTATCAGCTCCGTCAAAACCAGCAGCAGCAACCGAGTTGAAGAGAAGACATCAAAGACTTTACCAGCGATCTTCTCCAACTTGGCGTCTTACTTGGCGTTGCAGCACCTTCCACCTTGGTGTCCCGATTTTCTCAGCTGCAACCTGACGTCTGGAATTCATCCTCAACAGCACCTACAGCAGATCATCAAAGAATTCCAGAAGATTCATCAAATGAACCCCGAGCAAGCCTTGGGGAGGTACTTCATTTAGACTAGTTAGATTTGCTATTTTCCTTGCATAGTTTTGAATCGCTTCCGCATTTGTCCAGTATTCCTGTAGTTTTTCGGTGGCCTAGAGCCTAAGATCCGGCTACAAGGAGTGTGTTTGGTCTGAGTCTAGCCTTAGTTTCCTCTTTGAGTTGTGTTGGTTCAATCTTTAGGCGTCTTTAGACCCGTGTGGACCCTCTACGAGGATCTTGGGTGTAGGATCGACTCTAGGACTGGGCTGTCGCCTATACCGGAGTTAGGTCCTACCAGCTACCCTAGGCCACTCTGCAGGTTGACCCGTATCAGGGTGTCAAGTCCGTCGATCCGAGCTGGTGGTTAACTGATACGGGTCAACCTTCGACTTGGCCGAGAGCAGCCACTAATGAGGTTAAGAGCAGCCAAAGCGGGCGAAGCAAGGCTGCCCTTCATGAGGAATCAGGCCCTTCTTGGCCGTGTTGACCCAAGAACGGGTCAAGAAGGAGGAATAGGAGACGCAGTACAGCAGGTGCAGACCTTACAAACTGATCATGGTCAGCTTAGAATCGAAGCCGAGGGAGGAGCGGGAGGAGAGGCAACGACTCTAAGCAAGGCTCTTGAATACCAAGGCGGTGGGTTGAGTCCAAGTCCGGTCTAGTCCAGCCTAGGTCTTCGCTAAACCCTGTCACTTAGGGTCAGCCTAGGGCGAGCCTAGGCAATTCGTGGTCCAAGTCGAGTCCAAGCACACGCGGGCTAGAGGAGGACCGGCTCTAGGAATAAGACTTTAAGTCTCGAGAGTGTTTTATGCGTTTTTAGTTAAGTTTTAGTGTGCGCATTTGCTTTGGATTCAATTCCGTTTTGGATTCCGTTTTTGAGGGTTGGATCACATGTTTAGATCCACTTTTGATTCAGCACTATTAATACATTGTACTCCTTTGTTTTGGAGAGAATGATTATGCATTGGAAGGAAATTTGATTCATTAGTGAAATCCGGTTCTCTCTCCTCCTCTCGAGTTCTCTCCTCTCCCTTAGACGAATTCTTCTCCTCCTCTATGCCTTCCTCTCTCGTCCTTGGTTCTGTAGCTTAGGCAGAAAGCAGCAGCCATTGCTGCAACACCGAGGTCAAGATCTCAATCCCGCGGCTTCTTCTTCTTCTCCTCGATCTCTCTTCTTCTTCTCCTTCACTCGGCCAAAGGATTGATCGGCTAGGAGCTCCCAAACGTTTGGCGCAAGGCAGCTCTTCCTCCTGGTTTTCCCCACTTCGATCCAAGGAGCCACGGTGCAGCCAAGCTCTTCCACCAGCGAGGTTAGAGGCCACGGCTCCAGCAGGGAAGGTCTTCTTCAATCTAGGCGACTAGAGGAAGAAGACAGTCATCCACCATCGAATCCAAGAGGTAAGCGACCTTAACGAGGAAGAAAGGGGGTGCAACGCCGTTGTTGTACTTTGGAATCGAGTTCTGCTTAGAAGGGAGGAGTTTGCTGGTATTCCAGCCAGTGTTCTTCCCCTTTCCACTGTGGAAATTGATTTTAAAGTGCTCCTTACGAGTCACCCACGTTCCCCTTAGTTAATTTCGTAGATTCCCTTGATTTCAAGCTCCAAATACATAGTTTGAACCGTGGCATTGATATCAAAATCAGCCATGGCCTGGTTCTGAAAATCTCGTTAGAAAAACCAGAAAAAGAAGAAAGAAAAGGGCGTGAAACCGAAAAGAAAAGAGAAAAGAAAAGGAAGAAAAGAATAGAAGAGAATCCGCCCAAGAAAGAAATCGAAAAATTACATTCTAGCGAGAATTCTGAAATTTTCTGGCATACATTTGGGCATCCGGCCACCGCTGCATTATTTCCGGTTAACATTTGGGGTTTTCCGGCGAACTCCGGCAGAGGACAGCAAGCCAAATCCGTCCACTCTTGCTGTACTTAGCTGATCACAGCTGCCTTAGGCGTTCTTGGTGAGAATTGGGAAAAACCGGCCAACATTTGGGGAAAAGTCCTACCGCCGGCGAGCTTGGGAAACCCTAGCCGATTTTCCAATTTGGTGAGTGTTTTCTCTTGTTTAATTTTGACCTCTCATCTTGACACGTGGCAGAATCCTGTTGACTTAGAAGGTAGCTTGAAAGAGAGAGAAGCCAGCTCGTCATCCCCCTCCACTCTCTTTTCCACATTTGGTGGATCACCCACCATTTGGTGAGAAGATCAAGGGGAAGATTGAGTAGCTAGGATTGATCTCCAATAGTGTACGATCTAGCTCTTTCTCCTCCAGCCAAGTGTCCTTTCTAGAAGATTTTAGAAGTCTCTCCCCTCCAGCTCGCCCTCCACCTCATCACCCAAGTCCATCTCCCCACATTTGTTGTGCCACCTAGCTAGACACCTCATCACTCAAGTCAATCTCCCCACATTTGTTGCGCCACCTAGCTAGACACCTCACCACCTTTCCTATCCTCTCTCCTAACATCTAGGAGATAGCCTCTACGTACCTGCCACCTATCCTCCACTTTAGCTAGGAACTCTCCCAGCCACACACCTCAGCAACCCACCAGCCACCTCACCTAGACACCTCACCGAATCCCTAGCCTCTCTCCTACTTACTTGGGAGATAGCCCTTCTAGAAGTGCCACCTCGCCTAGCATCTTGGAGAACGATTCCCTTGGGGAATATCCTCCATAATCCTCAGCCCCAATTTCTCTCATCCGTTTTTATCCTAGTTCACACTTGAGTTACCTCAAGTTACTGCACCCCATTCCCCCTTACCATTCCCATTTCCTCAAACCGAGCAGCCTAAACCTACCCTAGCTACTTTGTAGGAACCCACGATTTAGGCCCTTCCCTTCACTAGGTCAACCTAGGATTTGAACCTTAGGACCCACCTTGCCTAACCTTTCATTGACCCAGCTCATTGGCCGAACCTAGCCCGGGCCCACCTGGTCCCACCTGGTCCGAGCTCACCCTGCCCAAGACCCGCACCTAGTTGGTTCCAACCCTAGTCCACAAGGAAGTCCGCCTAGTGCATCCTTGAGAGTCTTGGAACCGGCGGGTCTTGCCCCAGCCATCTCCGGCATCCTCAGGCCGCCGCCGGCCACCTCTGCTACTTTTCCGGCGACCTTCCGGCGTGGATCCTAGCAGGTCCCCAAGTCAGCCAGCAAGTGTATGGAGAGCTCCTAGGTGATTTCAGCAAGGAGATTCCTCAATCGCGCGACCCTTGGAGCGCTCTAATCCACCGACCGGCGTCTTCATCATTGGAGCCACAGCCCTACGCCGTTCTCTCCTCTTGTGTTGCTGTTAGTCCTCGAGTGTGGAATCTCACCTCGAGGCGTGTGGTTGCTTCGCCAAGCTAGCCTTGGCCGGTACACCCTACCCTTCTCTTTAGACTCGAGGGTGGTAGCATTTTATTTCTGCATTTTGATTTCAGCCCGACCTTGGGGTCGTCGTTGTGCATAGAGGGACCTCCACAGCACTGCGCCAAGGACACGACCTCGTGCCGACATTAGCCTCCTACGGGCGGGTGTGGTTTGATTCGATTAGGTTTGGTTTGATGGTTTGTTGAGTGAGTTTTGAGCGTTTTATCAAATGTATCGCTTCCGCTTGTACTAGCCTCACATCTTTTAGTCAATTGTAGTAGGATTTGCTTGGGTTTGGGATTAGCTATTCTTGTATTCCGCTGCCTATTTGGGATTTTTAAGTCGGGGTCCTGTCCGACTGGGTAGTGTCATTGTTTTATTTGTCCTAGGAAAGTCTTCTGGTTGGTCCAAGGTGATCTTGGGGTAGGCACGGCCGTCGGCTTCAGACTTTGGTCGGCCACGGGCAAGACCCTACCAATTTGGTATCAGAGCCTCCTTGGAGCAGCAGGAAGCAAGCAGTAACCTCTTGAAGGCAGTAGAAGACAGATTAGTCAGCTTTTGTTTCCAGCAGTTTTCAGGATTTGGTTTTCAGAAATAGGCGAACTGCGGATTCCTGGTGTGTAACAGTTATCGACAGTGTATCAGCGTTTTCAGGGGGCAAACAAAGTCGGAATTGCCTCAAATTGGGTGGACAGACTCGTAATCATATGAGCTACAAAAGTTGTTTAGGGCTCCAGAAGAGATTCGGCCCTTAAGCAGACGTTTTTGGCTTTACAACGTGCTAAAAGCCTGAACGGACAGAACCTGTCCGCGAGAGCAGTTCAGCCTGAAGATTACATAGTTTCAGTGACTTCCCGAGGTCGAAACGAGCTGAAATTTTCAGCATAGTCAGATAACTATATCCTCTGAGTGCTGACAAAATTTGAAGTCAAAACTCCACCCTTTGACATTTCTGTGCGTAAGTCCTGGGACTTCCTAAAAACAGTCTGGACTAAGGGTGTGCACATCGCACTACCCTAGGGTGCTTGAGCTCGAGGTGCGCTGTCGAGGCATCAGGCGGACGCGACAGTTTAGGCCCCACTCTTGGGCCCGGCTGAGAGCGAGAGTTAGCCACCGAGGCGCCAGGAGGGCGCGGTGACAGGCGGAACTTGTTTCCTCCTCCCGTAGCGCACACAAGGCAGAAGTGTGGGCTGATAGACAACGGGCAGAAAAGTTGTTTACAGCAGGTTCTTCGCAGCATAGGATTTTTTCTTTAAGAGTGGCAGTGTGTCAGTGTGTTTGGTTTCAGCAGTAGCATACGATTTGTTTTGGCAGTTTGCTTGCTAGAATAGATGACGGATATAGGTGCCCGTTTGGAAGGATCCAAAATGGACCTGTTTCTAAGCGCCTACGAGAATGGGAAGTACATAGGGAGGCTTTGGTTAGTCCGAGGGGAGACTTGGAACCAAGGGCCAAGATATATATACATCAAGGCTGGTAGCTCGCCCTACTGCGATTGGGTTATACAACACCCTAGTGTACAAGGGTGCCATTTTCAATTGGCAATCGATAACGTTGCTCGTAACATCTGGATCATCAATGACACAGACACGGGTAGACTTAGTGTTGTTGGTCATGGGGAGATATTTCAACGTTGGGTGCAAATCTATCCAGGTGAAGTCATCAAAGTAGGATCTATGGACCATTATTTCGAGTTGACAGAAAGAACCTCTTACGTGGCCACAGAGCAAAGAGAGCCTCACATGGAGCCTAGTGAAGCACGTACCATTCCTCACATAGTAGGGACACCACCTCTTGAGAAAGACTCAACCAAAGAGAAAGAAATGCATCATACGAGTCACGAGTGGGAGAAGTATGATCAAACACTCAAGGAAATCAAGGAAATGTTGAAAGCCTTGACCCCTACTAATGAAAGAGGAAATCATGTAAAGCCGCAACCTCTTCCACGAAAAACGGGCAATGCTCAAACTTATAGGAGGATCTATTCAAATAAAGGTCTCCTTCCCAAGCCCGGACCTCTTCAAGGAGAAACGCAAACTATGACTACACAGAATGCCATTTCTACTTATAAGGTCATAGCCCATCCAAAAGAGACTAAACCAGGCATCCAACCAAAGCCAGCAGAAGAAAAGGTTGAGAGGGAGGGCACGACAAAGCCCAAAGTGGATGCTGAAGCAATGAGTCGAGATCTATCAAAGGGGTGTGAAAGCAAAGACAATCTCGACACATTACCTCTTGGTAAGGCGGTGCATAATACCAAGGATGTTGAGACAATCGCATCATGGACCACCCAGGAAATTTTGGACGAGATTGATCTCCTATGTCAGGATTTCGATCTAAGTGAGGAACCCGCACCTAGTGTGATCCAGTTAGTATCACAAGAAGATCAGCTTAAGAATGAAATGCAGGGATCCAGTTCGACATCCATACCGGGCCAAAAACAGGATGAGTCTTTAAGGTGTCAAGCTCCACCCACAAGAGAAAAAGAAGAAGAACCTTATGAGCTTGAACCCCTTGAGCACATACTTCCTAATGATACAATGGAATTAGTCAGGTACCAATTACAGGAAGAACTCATTCTAGATGGAAACGGGCCCCTTGACAATGAGAGCATAGGATCCAACTCCGGAGATGCCCCCATGGAAATGGAAGAAGTAGGGCATCCCACCAAGGACAAGAGTATGCAACCACCTCCTCTTCCTGCCCAAGATAACATAGAATCTCAGGAGGGTGGTATGAATTTGAATCTCTCAAAGTCTTCTTGTCCAAAGGCACGAACGAAGCTCCAACAATGGGCGACCCAAGTATTAGTGAATGAAATTCCACGACAACCACAAGAGAGCCAAGTTTGTGGGATGATCCGAACAAAATCTGAAGAGGTCGCCACTTACCAAAGGCAAAAGAAGAGCCCTAGCAAACCTGGACTCGGGCAAAGAACTAAGCCGGAATTGTTAGAGGAAGAAATTTTGGCCACATCAGATGGAATCCTCCCCGAGTCAGAAAGTGATGACATGAGCAGCTCAGAGAACCAGCTTGATAGTACAGGCATCTACCCGAATATCAACCCAGAGAAAAACCACTACAACGAGGTAGATCGAGTAACCCTTAGTGCACATTCAGAACAATGCAAAGTCGAAGGGTACTCACGGGCCGCCTTAGTCTCTCCCCAAAGTCAGATACATCCTAAGGAGGGTGGTCATCACCCATTCAACAAAACGACTCTGGGGCACTACATTGAAAAGCTTTACCCAGAGCGATGGAGAGCTTATCAGTTTCCAGACTCTCCAAATTGCAGCCGAGAGTTGTGGAATCCTTTCAGCCCACTTGGAACATGCACGACAGAGTCACCCTTAGCCCAAGACTCTGAAGGAAGAAACACAGTAATGGCACCTCGGGCTATAGCAAAGGATAAAGAACGAGCACTGAGCATAGTGGAGCAACAAGCTCCACGAACGGGCCGCAGGCTGTGGCAAGCCCACGATCGTGGCAAGGTCACCCCACAGTTTGAGGGCACAGAAAAGAGCAAACAGCTGCAAGGGCAGCATGGTATATATATCGGGCACCTGCCTCGTGACTATGGTCCAGGGCAATCGCGACTCAGCCGAATGAATCGAAGTAATGAAATGACTCGGGTGATTACCAAGGTTTACTCTAGAGGCCCGAGAAGGTGTTTTGTCTACTTGAGAAACTCCTTAAAGGTGCTACCTAGAGACTATGGACCAAAGAGGAAACGGAAGGAAGAGAGTGGCTGTGAGCAGGTTCACCAAAAGAAATCTTCGTTAAGAGCTTGGGGACAAGCTCCATTTCAGGAGGGTGGATCTGATACGGGTCAACCTTCGACTTGGCCGAGAGCAGCCACTAATGAGGTTAAGAGCAGCCAAAGCGGGCGAAGCAAGGCTGCCCTTCATGAGGAATCAGGCCCTTCTTGGCCGTGTTGACCCAAGAACGGGTCAAGAAGGAGGAATAGGAGACGCAGTACAGCAGGTGCAGACCTTACAAACTGATCATGGTCAGCTTAGAATCGAAGCCGAGGGAGGAGCGGGAGGAGAGGCAACGACTCTAAGCAAGGCTCTTGAATACCAAGGCGGTGGGTTGAGTCCAAGTCCGGTCTAGTCCAGCCTAGGTCTTCGCTAAACCCTGTCACTTAGGGTCAGCCTAGGGCGAGCCTAGGCAATTCGTGGTCCAAGTCGAGTCCAAGCACACGCGGGCTAGAGGAGGACCGGCTCTAGGAATATGACTTTAAGTCTCGAGAGTGTTTTATGCGTTTTTAGTTAAGTTTTAGTGTGCGCATTTGCTTTGGATTCAATTCCGTTTTGGATTCCGTTTTTGAGGGTTGGATCACATGTTTAGATCCACTTTTGATTCAGCACTATTAATACATTGTACTCCTTTGTTTTGGAGAGAATGATTATGCATTGGAAGGAAATTTGATTCATTAGTGAAATCCGGCTCTCTCTCCTCCTCTCGAGTTCTCTCCTCTCCCTTAGACGAATTCTTCTCCTCCTCTATGCCTTCCTCTCTCGTCCTTGGTTCTGTAGCTTAGGCAGAAAGCAGCAGCCATTGCTGCAACACCGAGGTCAAGATCTCAATCCCGCGGCTTCTTCTTCTTCTCCTCGATCTCTCTTCTTCTTCTCCTTCACTCGGCCAAAGGATTGATCGGCTAGGAGCTCCCAAACGTTTGGCGCAAGGCAGCTCTTCCTCCCGGTTTTCCCCACTTCGATCCAAGGAGCCACGGTGCAGCCAAGCTCTTCCACCAGCGAGGTTAGAGGCCACGGCTCCAGCAGGGAAGGTCTTCTTCAATCTAGGCGACTAGAGGAAGAAGACAGTCATCCACCATCGAATCCAAGAGGTAAGCGACCTTAACGAGGAAGAAAGGGGGTGCAACGCCGTTGTTGTACTTTGGAATCGAGTTCTGCTTAGAAGGGAGGAGTTTGCTGGTATTCCAGCCAGTGTTCTTCCCCTTTCCACTATGGAAATTGATTTTAAAGTGCTCCTTACGAGTCACCCACGTTCCCCTTAGTTAATTTCGTAGATTCCCTTGATTTCGAGCTCCAAATACATAGTTTGAACCGTGGCATTGATATCAAAATCAGCCATGGCCTGGTTCTGAAAATCTCGTTAGAAAAACCAGAAAAAGAAGAAAGAAAAGGGCATGAAACCGAAAAGAAAAGAGAAAAGAAAAGGAAGAAAAGAATAGAAGAGAATCCGCCCAAGAAAGAAATCGAAAAATTACATTCTAGCGAGAATTCTGAAATTTTCCGGCATACATTTGGGCATCCGGCCACCGCTGCATTATTTCCGGTTAACATTTGGGGTTTTCCGGCGAACTCCGGCAGAGGACAGCAAGCCAAATCCGTCCACTCTTGCTGTACTTAGCAGATCTCAGCTGCCTTAGGCGTTCTTGGTGAGAATTGGGAAAAACCGGCCAACATTTGGGGAAAAGTCCTACCGCCAGCGAGCTTGGGAAACCCTAGCCGATTTTCCAATTTGGTGAGTGTTTTCTCTTGTTTAATTTTGACCTCTCATCTTGACACGTGGCAGAATCCTGTTGACTTAGAAGGTAGCTTGAAAGAGAGAGAAGCCAGCTCGTCATCCCCCTCCACTCTCTTTTCCACATTTGGTGGATCACCCACCATTTGGTGAGAAGATCAAGGGGAAGATTGAGTAGCTAGGATTGATCTCCAATAGTGTACGATCTAGCTCTTTCTCCTCCAGCCAAGTGTCCTTTCTAGAAGATTTTAGAAGTCTCTCCCCTCCAGCTCGCCCTCCACCTCATCACCCAAGTCCATCTCCCCACATTTGTTGTGCCACCTAGCTAGACACCTCATCACTCAAGTCAATCTCCCCACATTTGTTGCGCCACCTAGCTAGACACCTCACCACCTTTCCTATCCTCTCTCCTAACATCTAGGAGATAGCCTCTACGTACCTGCCACCTATCTTCCACTTTAGCTAGGAACTCTCCCAGCCACACACCTCAGCAACCCACCAGCCACCTCACCTAGACACCTCACCGAATCCCTAGCCTCTCTCCTACTTACTTGGGAGATAGCCCTTCTAGAAGTGCCACCTCGCCTAGCATCTTGGAGAACGATTCCCTTGGGGAATATCCTCCATAATCCTCAGCCCCAATTTCTCTCATCCGTTTTTATCCTAGTTCACACTTGAGTTACCTCAAGTTACTGCACCCCATTCCCCCTTACCATTCCCATTTCCTCAAACCGAGCAGCCTAAACCTACCCTAGCTACTTTGTAGGAACCCACGATTTAGGCCCTTCCCTTCACTAGGTCAACCTAGGATTTGAACCTTAGGACCCACCTTGCCTAACCTTTCATTGACCCAGCTCATTGGCCGAACCTAGCCCGGGCCCACCTGGTCCCACCTGGTCCGAGCTCACCCTGCCCAAGACCCGCACCTAGTTGGTTCCAACCCTAGTCCACAAGGAAGTCCGCCTAGTGCATCCTTGAGAGTCTTGGAACCGGCGGGTCTTGCCCCAGCCATCTCCGGCATCCTCAGGCCGCCGCCGGCCACCTCTGCTACTTTTCCGGCAACCTTCCGGCGTGGATCCTAGCAGGTCCCCAAGTCAGCCAGCAAGTGTATGGAGAGCTCCTAGGTGATTTCAGCAAGGAGATTCCTCAATCGCGCGACCCTTGGAGCGCTCTAATCCACCGACCGGCGTCTTCATCATTGGAGCCACAGCCCTACGCCGTTCTCTCCTCTTGTGTTGCTGTTAGTCCTCGAGTGTGGAATCTCACCTCGAGGCGTGTGGTTGCTTCGCCAAGCTAGCCTTGGCCGGTACACCCTACCCTTCTCTTTAGACTCGAGGGTGGTAGCATTTTATTTCTGCATTTTGATTTCAGCCCGACCTTGGGGTCGTCGTTGTGCATAGAGGGACCTCCACAGCACTGCGCCAAGGACACGACCTCGTGCCGACATTAGCCTCCTACGGGCGGGTGTGGTTTGATTCGATTAGGTTTGGTTTGATGGTTTGTTGAGTGAGTTTTGAGATTTTATCAAATGTATCGCTTCCGCTTGTACTAGCCTCACAGCTTTTAGTCAATTGTAGTAGGATTTGCTTGGGTTTGGGATTAGCTATTCTTGTATTCCGCTGCCTATTTGGGATTTTTAAGTCGGGGTCCTGTCCGACTGGGTAGTGTCATTGTTTTATTTGTCCTAGGAAAGTCTTCTGGTTGGTCCAAGGTGATCTTGGGGGTAGGCACGGCCGTCGGCTTCAGACTTTGGTCGGTGTTACGGACCTACCCAGCGGTCCAGACCCAGCAGAGGCCGAGCCAGCGGAATCTAGTCGAAGGAAGCGCAAGGCTTCCGACTTGTGGGCTCGTTCTCTTCAGTGCATCAAGTCCAGTCCCAAGGAGATGCAAGAAGCACCAGAGATAGTTGCAGTGGGAGGAGTGGGAGGAGCAACTAGGTCGTCAACGGTGCTCAAGCAGGTTCAGTCTCAGGGTGACTTAGACTCCAGTTTAGGGCTTGTCAAGCTAGAAGCGTCCCAACCAAACGAGTCCACTTCACGCGACCCTTGAGACGTCCTAAGATCCAAGTCTTAGGTAAACGGCTCGGTCAAACCTGACCGAGCTCTTGAGTCAAACAAACCGAAGTGAGGGCGGGTCCCCTCACAAGGTCCCCACCCTGGGTTCAAAAGATCCAGGGGCTCGAACCTTTCCTTTGTGCATGGGCACTAGGCCCATTTTGCTTTATGAATAACGAGTAAATAAAGTTAGTCTTAGGCTTGTTAATATTAGGATTCGAGGTAGGAACCTAGCCTAGCGGGTTGTGCTTGGCGTTTTGGATTTGGGTCTTGGGTAGAGAGTGAGATCTGGATTGTAGACTCGCTCAGATAGGATTAGTATAAATTTATTTGGATCAATGTATTTGGTATCAAAGATTAAGGAAATTAAGGCATTTTGCGCAAGGCGCTCTCTCTCCTCCGTGCGAGGTTTGGCTCTCCCTCCTCATTCTCGAGGAACTCTGATTCTGAAATCAAAGCACAACTCCAGCCCGAGCGTTCGAGTGTGTGCCCTCTCATCCCCTCGCGCCCCCTTCTACCGTGGCGTTTCTTCCTCCTTGAAGAACTCGGAGCACCTGTGGTGAACCAGCCAGCGCTCGAGTTGGAAGGCTTGCGGCGGATCTTCTTCCTCACCGGCGAAGGTCCCTCCCTTGTCCCCGGCTTTCTCCCCATCGAAACAGCATATCAGCAGCGTTCTGCACCTTCCTCACGGTCACGGTGAAGTTGAGAGGCAGACCTTGCAGCAGGGAAGATTGAATCCATTGTTGGATTCAATATCGACGGTGAAAGGTTAGTAGTTTGGTTTCAAAGCTTTCTCCCAGTTGATTAGAGTCTCGATCTAGGGGAGAGCACTCCCAAGTTCACGTTCTTCTCTCGGCCTACCCGAGAGTAGATCTTGAGATTCTTCGGTGAAGACTCTTTCTAGATGTGATTCAATCCATTTTGAGGAAGTAATGTTACCGGCGACTTAACCGCGCCCAAGTTCGTGTTGGCGATTGAGGAAACGGCCAGGAGTTCGAGTTAGATCCTACGGCCTGTTTCTGTCAACCTGCCCCTCGGTATAGCAGAGTCATCTCTGTTGTATTGAGAGTTTTATCCGTGGAATATCATCATTCGGACGTTTGCTGGAAGCGCTAGCCTCCAAGCATCGTATTGGTGTATTCCGTGCCCCATCCGACGGTGGAATAGAGAGTTCGGTAGCTAGTCGGAATTCTGCTGTTTCTCCGATCATTCCTGCACTTCCCGGTCGGCTCGTGATCCCAGGCGTGAAGGGTCGAAATTGCCCTTGCTCTGGAGAAAGTCCTAGTGAAGACGTCGAGGGCACCTTGGACAACTTGGATGGCGTCGCTCAAACCGCGCCACCCATCGCGCCAAGCTCGAACCCACTTGACTTCGGCTGAACCAGGTAAGTTTAATCTTCACCCTTAATCCTGCCACGTGTCGTCCATCCAAGTCATCTTCCCCAGCCCCAACAATCAGTTGATTTTCTTAAGTGTCCCACTTCGAGGTAAGTGGCCCTAGTTCGTAGGTTCATACTCGCCACCTCGCCCCACTTTACTTGTTGCATGGTCTTCTCCCTTATCGCATGAAGTTGTGGCCTTACATCTGGCCACGTGTCAAGATCTGAAGGACCACGACCTAGCACCCCCCTCCACCTCGCGAAGCCACTTTTCACTTAGTCCTCACGACTTGCCACCTCGCATTTTGCTTTTCCCCACTTAGCGCACCACTCCCTCAACTCGCGCCCCTCTTCCTAAACTTTAGGAAAAGCACCCTAGGACTCGTTCCTCTCTTGGCCACCTCCCCACCTCGCCCAACCGCAGCTAGTCTCCACCCTTGATCTGTCGACGTGTCGCCATCTCCCCCTCTTCGAAGCCCACTAAGCTACATCGTGTAGCTATCTTTCCCCTTTGCCCAGTTCGTGTCCAGGTTCATTCCCCCTCTCTTTAGGAAAGCATTTCACCTTTCCCTTGTTGATAGGCATTCACTTAGCGCACATTAGCTAACCTGTTCATCTTGCCAAGTGGCAAGCATCCCGGTCCTCACCCACTCGACCGAACCCACTTGGTCCTAACCCAGCTAGACCTTGACCGGACCTAACCTAGTCAACCTCTTCTAGGTCTTGACCCAATTTGACTGAACTCGACCTGACCTAGCCTATTAGGAACTCGGTCAAACCCGAGCCACCTTAGGTTGACCCAGTTGACTCGAGCTTACATCGAGTGTCCCGTTGACCAGACCCAGCCGAGCTCACTTGTGACCTCTCTCCATCTCCAACCAGATCGCTAAGTCCCAACAGCTGAACCTTGCCTTAACCCCCCTTGCTCCTTCTCCTACCTTTCGGCTTAACCCACCTAGTAGCTAGGTTAACCCTCTTCCGCACCTAAGCCCTGTTCCCTCTGACCTACCCGAGCCCTTAACCTCACTTCATTGAACTAGCCTACCCGTAGAGCCCCGCCCGTCCAAGCTAACCCGACCTTAGCTAGGGACTAGGAACAGCCGGAGACGCTAGCCGCTCGCTAGTCGTCGTCGGCCAGCTCCTCGGCCACCCGCGCCGTCGTTGGCACTCTTTGTCGACAACTGTGGCCGAGCCACTTCCAGCGCCAGGTAGGTAGGCACTGCCGTAAGGCTTTCGCCCCCCTCGGCCGCGCCGCAACCCGCAGGCGCAACTCAGGCGACAGGCGGTCGCCTCTTCCTTCCGTCAGCACCGCGGCATCCAGCCCGCGCCTTAGGCGACAGGTGGTCGCGCAATCTCGTCGGCACTCTGCCTGTCTGTCCGCCCCCGATAGCAAGCCCGTCTCGGCTACTCGTCCGCAGGCTCGTCCACAACAGCAGGCGATTGTTTTCGGCAGCGTACTGCCAGTCAATGCCGACAGCAGGCGGCTGTCTCGGCCAGCATTCTGTCCACGCCCGTCCGACAGCAGGAGGCTGTCCAGGCCGCGCGCTTCACGCCGGTCCGTGAGCTGCAATACCCGGGGCCTAGGTATTCTACCCTGTGGTCTCTCGGCACAGTCAAGGCTGCGCCTTGACCGGTAACGCTCTCCAGCCTTTGTAGATTCGGGGAGGGTGTTAATTCCGTTTTTGCACTAGGATTCCATCTAGTTTGTTTAATTTGCTGTTTTCGCCCAGGCTTCGGCCAAGCTCCTCACTGTGGCACCTCGAGGGCCTTATTGCCCGAGACACGGTCGCAAGGAGCAGACCTACCCATTTGCTTTCGTTGGGTGTGGTTTGTCCGTTAAAGTGGTTTGCATGGTTTGGTGTGTTTGTGAGTGAGTTGAGAGTAATCTTGTATCGCTCGCGTTTGTACTAGCCGGTAACCCCTGTAGTGGTTTGTAGTAGGATATTCCGTAGTTAGGTTGGGAAACTTAACCCTGTGTAACTCTGTCCTAGGCATTTTTGCGCCGGGGTTTGTTCGGCCGGGTAGATTATTTGTATTAAGTTTTACTTACGAATTTTGGTTTTTAGGTAGTACTCAAGTCGGTCTTGGCAGTAGGAGCGTCTTGGTTAGGAAATTCTGGCCTAATCGGGACGAGTCCTAACAGTCGGCCACGGGCAAGACCCTACCATTAACCTATAGGTGATTTGGGCGATGGCTCCCCCATAAAAAGGGCCAACGCGAAAATCACTTGGTCTACCATAAATATTAAATATTTTTGAAGTATCGCGCGAATTCACTTTCTGTATCCCTACTGTTCCCGACTGTTACGGACCTACCAGATGGTTCAGACCCAGGCGAGGCTGAACAGCCCGAGCCAAGCACTAGACGAAGGAGAGCGTCAGATTTATGGGCTCGGTCCTTGCAGTACTTAGCCGAAGAAGATCCCAAGGAGGCTAACGAAGCACCCGGTCAGGTTGCAGTGGGAGGAGCGGGAGGAGCAGCCAAGTCCGCAACGGTGCTTGAACAGGATGAACCTCAGGGTCGTACTAAACCAGTTTTAGAACTCACCGAGCGTAGGCTAGACGCACCCAAATCGAGTTCGACTTGCTCAACCCGCGAGGTCGTCTAAGACCAAGGGTCTTAAGCGAACGGCTCGGTCAACCAGACCGAGCCCTTATACTCCAAATGCGAAGTGAGGGCGCTTACCCTCACGAGGTCCCCCTCCTTGGGCTCGCAAGGTTCAAGGAGTCGTTTTAGTACTTAGGCGTTTTTAACATTTCGTATTCATTTCTATTAACTCATTTTACTTAGCGCCTTATGGATTTGAAGTAGAGACCTAAGCCGGCGGGTTGTGCCGAGCGCCTTGAGCTTTTTAGACTTTGGGTTTGGATCCGCGCGTGTTAATCCCGGATCATTTTCACTTTGTATATATTGTATTGGATCCTTTGTAAAATAATCTAAGAAATTGAATTTTGGCTCATTGTGAGTTTTGGCTCTCTCTCCTCTTCGAGGACTCCATCTCTTCGACCCCCTCTCTCTACCCGAGTTAGGAGCGTCTCCACCCGAATCCCCTTGCCCCCGTCGTCCGTGTAGACCTCGGCCTCAAGGAAGAAAAACAAGGCGGATCCCCTCCCACCGGCGGTGATCCCTCCTCGTCCACGCTTGCCTCTACAACGAAGATCAACAGCCCGAACATTGGTGCCTTCCCCTTGAACACGAAGGAGAAGAAAGGCTGAGTTCGGCACAAGAGAAGATCGAAGTCCCCAAGGCTTCGATTCGACGGCTTAACAAGGTTAGTACTCGGATCATTGAACTCTTCCACTCGGCTTGGAGTTGTTCGCTTCCGGAGCCTCACCCACGACCTAGGCCCCTTGCTCGGCATACCCGAGTGACTGGTTTGAGGATCTACGGTGCCCCTCCCTTGGTGCGCTCTCTTCCCCGCTTGGAATCGGTTTTCTATCCGTAGGAACCAACCCAAGCCACCCCTCACGGTTCACGACGGCTGCCTCAACAAAAAGATCATTTCCACCGTCGGCTCCAAATTGAAGTTGGCAAGAAATCCAGTGGCTTGAAGGACTCAAAATCACGGTTCAATATCGAGGTTTGGGCCTCTAAACCACTTCATTGGAATCGCCTCTTCGTGCTGATCAACATAGTCAAATTTGCGCAAATTCGGCCCGTGAGAAGATATAAATCGCCTCGGCCGGAAATCTGGTCGGAGCTAAGACGCCGCTGCAACTTCCGGTGTCAACCATTGTTCCCGACGTGAAGGACAGTCCTGCCCCTCTGCCACCGAAGGCCCCTGCAGATTCGAGAAGGGCACCAGCGTCATTTGGACGAGGAGCTAACCCTAGCCGCGGCGCGTGAAGAACCGCGTCTTCCTTGGCCGCCGGTCCCGATTTGGTAAGTCTCCCTACCGCGCATCCTGGCCCTCCATTTCTACACGTGTCCCACATCTGTTAACCCGCGTCTTACCTTGTCCTCGTGCTTGCCATCTGTCCTCACCAGCTAACCTAGTCCCCTCCGAGAATCCCTCTTGGATCACGAGCTCCCATCTCGCACTTGTCACCTCCGCCACCTTCCTTTTTGGCATATTTTCCCTTGCGTCAAACCCTAACGCCTCAGCCCTCCATCGCGCCACCTGTCCGCATCTCAGCCATCTCGCGCCCAGTCATCCGCCTACGTGTCTGCCACCTGTCCCACCAGGTCCCACTTGGAGCCTCGCCCAGTCCACGCGGCTGCCACCTCACCAAACCGCGTGCCACCTACACCCGAGCGTTTTGGCAAGTCCCTAGCCGCGCGCTCCCCTTTCCCGTTTTCTCGCCTATCTCTTCTACCTCCATCTCAACCCTAAACCGCAGTCCTCCTCCACCGCTTATCTCCTCCACGTGTCACCCATCTAGTTAGAGAGAGAGAACTCGAGATCCCTCGAGTGCCACCTCGCCCCCTTGCCGAAACCCTTTGGCAATCCCCGACGATCTCCTTCCTACCTTCTAGGAAAGTGATCGCCACCTTCCTCTTACTCGCTAGCCTTTCCCCTAGCGAGCTACCCTTGACCGTTGATCTTGCCACGTGGCAAGACCCGACGCACTCACTTGGCTAGACCGCCAAGCCCGAGCCCACCTAGCTAGGTCAACCTCACGCGTCGTCAAACCTAGGAGTTCACTACCCACACTTGAACCGAACCCACTTGACCTTAGGACTTAGTCAACCCTCTGACTTTCAGTCTTAGCCCACTAGGTCAACCCTCCAGCTTGACCTAACCCTAGTCATCTCGAGCCTACCTCGAGATTGCCCGAACCCACTTCACCCGGACCCATCACTTGGTCCAGTAGTCAACCTACCTTCTAGAACCCACTACCGCACTCGGTCTCTCTTGGCCAACTTCCCCGAGCTTAGGCTCAGCCCTAGCCGACCCGAATTAGCCTACCCTCTTAGTTAGAAACTCTAACACCCCTCCTAAACCTCATCTCTCCCTCGGCCTTCCCCGACCTTAACCTCTCTTGACCAGACCGACCCACCTACCTAGAGCCCAGTCGTAACCAAGCCCAGCCGTGCCTTAGTTAGGATTAGGTGTAGCTGATACGTCGACCGCCCCGTGGTCGACCCCCTTCCACCAGCACCCAGCCGACGTCCGTGGCCGAGCCACACCCGAAGGAAGGCAGGTAGGCGCTGCCGCTCCAGGCACTCGCCCCCCTCGTCACTCTGCCGGAGTACGTGTAGCAGCAGCAGCGGCACCGGCGCACTCAGACGCGCACTTCCCGCCGTCCTTCCGTCTGCGCCGTCGACACCCGTCACGCGGCCAGCGTCGGCCGAAGCCATCTTAGCCGGCTCTCTCTCTACGCCAGTATCGTCGGCGTCCAGCGGCAGACAGGTCGTGCGCTCCCCGCCGGTCTTCAGCCCTTGCAGCAAGCTCCGAGGAGGCTCACCTCAAGCGGACTTCTTTGATCCGTAGCTGCAATATCCGAGGCACGGCCTTAGCCTCGGATTCCTCTCGGACAGCCAAGGAATCACCTTGGCCGGTATCATCTCCTTAACCCCCTTGTAGTTTCGGGTGGGAGTATTTGCTTTTGCATTAGGGACTTGTTAGTTTGCTTATTGCTGTTTTAGCCTGGGTTTAGACCCATCGTCCGTCTCGTGGTACCTCGGAGGCCGTAGGCCAAAGACACGACCACCGCGGGCCTAGCCGTCCTATTTGGGAAAGGGCGTGGTTTGTTCGTTAGTCGTGGTTTGATTGTGGTTTGTGAGTGAGTAGCGAGTGATTCTCGTATCGAACGCGTTTGTAAAGCCTCGCATCCGGTTTTAGTTTGATTGTAGTAGGATAAGCCTTAGCTAGGTTTTTGGTAAAGGGTAACCCGCACTTGTATTCCATTTCCTTGGGATTTTTGCGCCGGGGTCCTGTCCGGCCGGGTAGACCTTGTATTTAATTTGCTAGGATTTTTGGTTTTAGATTACCTCAAGGAGACTTGGGAACTAGGACTCGTGCTTGGTTCGCGCTTTCTAGCCGCAACCGGGTGAGTGCCTAACAATTGGTATCAGAGCTACCTTGGGGTATATTTCGTTTGTTTGAGCAGCCGAAGACTGAAGAATCGGCTTCACCAAAGGCAGCTTGTTCGGTTTTCTTGTCAGAGTGCAGATTAGGCAGTGGTTTTCTTGTTGGTATTTCGGTTTTCTGTCAGTGGTCAGTTTCGGTCTTCTAGTATTCACAGGTCCCGTATAATACTGTAGTTCTAGGCTTCGCTTGCTCTCTTTTAGCAAGTGTAGGGCTGTACGCCTTGTACACCCGAGGGTAGCCAAGCTTGAGGTGCGTCGCCGAGACACCAGGCGGGTGTGGCGATTTAGGCTCCTTGAGCCCGGCCGAGAGCGAAGCGGGACTGCCAAGGCGCTAAGGCGTAGCGCGGCAGTAGGCGGGCCAACCCGTCTCCCTTGCCTTAGAACGCACGCGGCATCAGCGGCAGCGGCAGCGTGCAGAGGGCAGATTCAGTCTAGTTAGGCCAGCGTAGTTTAAGAGTGGCAGTTTTTCAGATTTTGGACTTTTAGGTCAGCGTAGTCTAGGTATCGTTACAGTGTTGCCTTGGCGGTTTCAAGCCATCCAAATGGCCAAATCAAAGAAGAACCTCAACGTTGAGGAAGGCACCGCCGATGAGGGCCAAACCGAGGCACCTCATCCCTCTGAATCCGTAGAGATTCAAGAACCCCTTGCCGGTCGCATCCTACAACTAGAGCGGGACTTTAACCGCTGGAAAAGAGAGATGCACAACATGTACCAGCAACGAAGAAATGAGGCCATCCGTAGAGAGGAGGAACAACAACGTGAAACCAATGAGATGAAGGGCATGCTTAAAGCGATTACAGCCCACCTCAACATTGGTACAGATCGACCCACCTCGGACCCCTCCACATCAGGTCGAGACAAGGGCAAGGGCAGATATGTGGAAGCGGATACACATGACGCTTCACATTTAGGCACCCCTCGTGAAGGTACCGGAAGGGGCAGAATGCACCCACCGCCGGATCGCACTCAACAAGAGATGCGAAGTTCCTTCCAACAGCAACGCATTGGAAATCATAGCCAAAGCCGAAGCTTTTATGGCTCGGAAGGAGAGGAGGGTGAATCTCCTCAAAGAGAACGAAGAAGAACCAGCTCTCGTCAAGAAGAGAGAAGAACCCCCACGGTTAGATATGAGTTTCCGAAGTTTAATGGGGAAGGTCTACGAGAGTGGCTCTTCATGGCAGAGCGTTACTTTGTTTGCCACCGTATCCCGGATGAGGAATGGATAGAGATAGCGGCCGCCAATACCACAGGCGAGGCCACTACCCAGTATCTCTGGTTTGACCATAAAACTAGAGATCCAACTTGGGAGAAGTTCAAAGCGAGCTTCCAACTCCGATTCGGTGAATCCACCTATTTGGACTACGACGAAGACTTGAAGAAGTTAGTCCAAAGAACGACCGTGCCAGCCTACCACAAAGAGTTCATCCGTTTGGCTAGCCGAGTCCAATGGACCGAGAAGGCGCTTATTGGAGCCTTCAAAGGTGGATTAAAACAAGAGGTGGTCCTCGAAATGAAAGTCCAGAACTATGACACCCTCGAAGAATGTTTTGCCATGGCGCGAATATGTGAAGAGCGCCTAGAGGAGAAGCGAGCCTTAAAAAGGACTCGCAAATTTGACAAGCAGAAGAAGAAACCGGCGTTCTCTTCTAGCTCACGGCCCAGGGGTAATGAATCAACTCCCTACCCACCTCGACGGGAGTTCAGGGCCGATACAAGATCTGGTAGGAACCCCCCTACCCGCTACCTCACACCGAAGCAAATTGAAGAGTATAGACGAAAAGGCTTATGCTATCGTTGTGAGGCCAAATGGGACAAGAACCATCAATGTAAATCCTTCTTCCATGTGATGGTGGTTAGTGATCCCGAATACAGCAGCAGCTCGGATAGTGACTCATCCTCGAGTTCACCTTCCAGCTCTAGCTCCTCTTCTGAGAAAGAGGTGAGAACAAAGAGAAAGGCCAAGAGGCCGGAAAAGGCAGAAGCGAAGAAAGAGGAGACTCCAAAAGCCGAAGGCAAACCCGAGGAGGGTGAGTCTCTTCATACAATGCAAGACCCCCACAAGCCCAACGCCATGCGAGTATTTGGGCGTATCAACGGGCAAAAGGTTTTGATTTTGCTTGATTGTGGAGCAACGAATAACTTCCTAACCGAGGAAGCGGCTCAAAGATGCGATGTTGCCTTGCAACCAAGTAAACCCCAAACTATTGTCGTGGGAGGGGGCCACCGGCTGAAGTGCATGCACGAGGTTAAGGATATGGAGGTCGCCATCAAGAAGAGAACCTTCAAGGTTGACTCTCTCGTCATACCCTTGGATGGCGTTGACCTCGTTCTTGGCATGTCATGGTTCTTGGCGTGGAAAGACATACACTGGGACGTCAAAAATTTTACAATGACGTTTATCCCAGAGGGTGATGGAGAGCCCATCACGTTGCAAGGGCTAGCCAGCACGACAAGTCCTAAGGCCGCCCTGCGTTGCATCGACCAGGAGCAGCCCGCTTGCTGGGTCCTTACACTAGCTACAGATGTTCCAGGGTCGGATGAGACAATTGAAGAACCGATCCCACCCTCAATTCAGAATGTGTTGAATGAGTTTCCCGAGATATTTGCGGAACCGAAAGGCCTACCTCCTCAAAGGGCCTATGACCACCGCATAGTACTCACGCAAGGAGCTGAGCCTGTAAACGTCAGGCCTTATCGGTATGGGCATAGTCAGAAGGCGGAAATTGAACGCCTCGTAAAAGAGATGCTCCATGATGGTATCATCCGTCCGAGCTGTAGTCCGTTCTCTTCTCCAGTCCTTTTGGTGAAGAAGAAAGACAAAACATGGAGATTTTGTATAGACTACAGAGCATTAAACGAGGTGACCGTCAAGGATCGGCAACCGATACCGGTTATAGATGAGTTGTTGGATGAGCTCGCCGGCGCCACAATCTTTTCAAAGATAGACCTTCGCGCCGGCTATCACCAAATAAGAATGCAAGACGAAGATATCTCTAAGACTGCTTTCCGTACTCACGATGGGCATTACGAATTCTTAGTAATGCCGTTTGGGTTAACAAACGCACCAGCCACCTTTCAGAGGTGCATGAACGACGTATTTCGGGAGCACCTACGCAGTTTTATTTTGGTCTTCTTTGACGACATCCTCATCTACAGCCAGAGTGAGGAAAAGCATCGGGAACACCTGAGCATAACGCTAAGCATATTGAAGGAACATCAGCTTTTTGCGAAGATGTCCAAGTGTAGCTTTGGACAATCTTCCATAGGGTATCTCGGGCACATTGTGTCGCGAGAAGGGGTTCGGGCAGACCCAAAAAAAATTGCAAGCCATGGAGAAATGGCCACTGCCCAAAGATCTGAAAGGTCTACGAGGCTTCCTTGGACTTACAGGTTATTATAGGAGGTTCATACAAGGATATGGAATTATCGCTCAACCTCTTACACAAATGCTAAAAAAGGGGGCTTTTTAGTGGACAGAGAAATCTAGGGTCGCATTTGACAAACTCAAATCGGCCTTGATGACCGCTCCAGTTTTGACACTCCCCGACTTCACTAAGACCTTTACCATTGAAACCGATGCATGTGAAGTTGGCGTTGGGGCCGTACTCGGCCAAGAGGGTCATCCCATCGCATACATGTCGAAGGCCCTAACCAGTAGGGCGAAACCTCTCTCAACGTATGAGAAGGAATTGCTTGCTATTGTCATTGCGGTGGAGAAATGGCGTCCCTATCTGATTGGACGCAGATTCATAGTAAGGACCGATCAGAACAGTTTGAGATACATGCTTAAGCAACGTGTATCCACCCCCACACAACAACGCTGGTTAGCTAAGCTTTTGGGGTACGATTTCGAGATCGAATACAAGAAAGGTCCTGAAAATAAGGCAGCTGATTCCCTATCACGCCTTACCGAACAATTCATGACACTGTCAGTGGTGGAAACCAACTGATGGGTACGATTGGCCAACGATCAAGATAATGACCAATCGACCAAATTACTTAAGGCTGCAGAAAAGCAGAATCCGGGTTCCATCCCTTTACATTCAGTTAAAGGGGATCTTCTTTTTAGGAAGGGTCGGGCTGTTGTCCCTCCTAATTCAGAGCTGAAACGAGAGCTTCTGCAGCATTTCCATGACTCGCCTGCTGCAGGACACGAAGGGGTCGCTAAGACCGTGAGTAGAGTCAAGGCCCAGTTCTGGTGGCGAGGACTGAAGGCCGATGTGCAAAGATACATCTGTCAGTGCAAGATTTGCCAAAGGGAGAAATACGAGGCAATCAAGCCTCCAGGTCACCTAAATCCACTCCCAATTCCTACAAGACCATGGACGGATATCACCATGGATTTCATTGATGCTATGCCTCGCTCAGAAGGAAAAGAGGCAATACTAGTTGTGGTTGATAGGCTGTCTAAATACAGCCACTTTGCACCATTGCCACGGCTGTACCAAGGGCCAATGGTGGCCCACGTCTTCCAGGAGTACGTTGGAAAACTCCACGGGATGCCTCAGACGATCATCTGTGACAGAGACTCTATTTTTATGAGCGCGTTCTGGATGGAGTATATGAAGACGTTAGGTACAGAACTTCGGTTCAGCACTGCCCATCACCCGCAAACCGACGGGCAAAGCGAGATTGTGAATCGGTCTCTCGAGACTTATCTCAGATGCTTCGCGGGAGAAAGACCTAATTCATGGGTCAAATACTTACCCTGGGCCGAGTGGTCTTACAACACGAGTTGGCACTCGTCGGCAGGGATGACTCCCTATGAGGCAGTCTACGGTTTTCCACCTCCAGCCATTCCAACTTATGAAGGAGGTAGCACCTTAGAGGATAATGTGGACTGCGAACTGCGCACCAGAGAGGAGGTCCTTAACTCCTTAAAACAGAATTTGATTAAAGCGCAGAATCGAATGAAGCAAGTCTACGATAAAGGTAGACAAGACCGAGAATTCGAAGAAGGGCAGTACGTATGGTTGAAGAGGCTTCCTCTGAAGCAGAAGTCTCTAATGGGGCAGCCATACTCGAAACTTCTGCCGCGTTACTATGGGCCATATCCCATATTACAGAAAGTTGGCAAGGCCGCATACCGATTGGGATTGCCCAGAGAGGCACAAGTCCACCCTGTGTTTCATGTCTCTCGCTTGAAACCACATCAAGGCGAGATACCGACTACCGTGGAACATGTGTCGGACCAGTTGCCGACGCCTTACAGAATTTTAAAGCACAGATATACGAGAAGGCAAGGCAGAACAAGGCATGAAGTATTGGTCGAGTGGGAAGGCCCCGACCAAGGAACCTCTTGGGAAGAATTTGGGTCAGTGGCTCATCGTTTTCCCTCTTCCAGCGCTCGAGGACAAGCGCAAGGTAGGGAGGGGGAATCTGTTACGGACCTACCAGATGGTCCAGACCCAGGCGAGGCTGAACAGCCCGAGCCAAGCACTAGAGGAAGGAGAGTGTCAGATTTATGGGCTCGGTCCTTGCAGTACTTAGCCAAAGAAGATCCCAAGGAGGCTAACGAAGCACCCGGTCAGGTTGCAGTGGGAGGAGCGGGAGGAGCAGCCAAGTCCACAACGGTGCTTGAACAGGATGAACCTCAGGGTCGTACTGAACCAGTTTTAGAACTCACCGAGCGTAGGCTAGACGCACCCAAATCGAGTTCGACTTGCTCAACCCGCGAGGTCGTCTAAGACCAAGGGTCTTAAGCAAACGGCTCGGTCAACCAGACCGAGCCCTTATACTCCAAATGTGAAGTGAGGGCGCTTACCCTCACGAGGTCCCCCTCCTTGGGCTCGCAAGGTTCAAGGAGTCGTTTTAGTACTTAGGCGTTTTTAACATTTCGTATTCATTTCTATTAACTCATTTTACTTAGCGCCTTATGGATTTGAAGTAGAGACCTAAGCCGGCAGGTTGTGCCGAGCGCCTTGAGCTTTTTAGACTTTGGGTTTGGATCCGCGCGTGTTAATCCCGGATCATTTTCACTTTGTATATATTGTATTGGATCCTTTGTAAAATAATCTAAGAAATTGAATTTTGGCTCATTGCGAGTTTTGGCTCTCTCTCCTCTTCGAGGACTCCATCTCTTCGACCCCCTCTCTCTACCCGAGTTAGGAGTGTCTCCACCCGAATCCCCTTGCCCCCGCCGTCCGTGTAGACCTCGGCCTCAAGGAAGAAAAACAAGGCGGATCCCCTCCCACCGGCGGTGATCCCTCCTCGTCCACGCTTGCCTCTACAACGAAGATCAACAGCCCGAACATTGGTGCCTTCCCCTTGAACATGAAGGAGAAGAAAGGCTGAGTTCGGCACAAGAGAAGATCGAAGTCCCCAAGGCTTCGATTCGACGGCTTAACAAGGTTAGTACTCGGATCATTGAACTCTTCCACTCGGCTTGGAGTTGTTCGCTTCCGGAGCCTCACCCGCGACCTAGGCCCCTTGCTCGGCATACCCGAGTGACTGGTTTGAGGATCTACGGTGCCCCTCCCTTGGTGCGCTCTCTTCCCCGCTTGGAATCGGTTTTCTATCCGTAGGAACCAACCCAAGCCACCCCTCACGGTTCACGACGGCTGCCTCAACAAAAAGATCATTTCCACCGTCGGCTCCAAATTGAAGTTGGCAAGAAATCCAGCGGCTTGAAGGACTCAAAATCACGGTTCAATATCGAGGTTTGGGCCTCTAAACCACTTCATTGGAATCGCCTCTTCGTGCTGATCAACATAGTCAAATTTGGGCAAATTCGGCTCGTGAGAAGATATAAATCGCCTCGGCCGGAAATCTGGTCGGAGCTAAGACGCCGCTGCAACTTCCGGCGTCAACCATTGTTCCCGGCGTGAAGGACAGTCCTGCCCCTCCGCCACCGAAGGCCCCTGCAGATTCGAGAAGGGCACCAGCGTCATTTGGACGAGGAGCTAACCCTAGCCGCGGCGCGTGAAGAACCGCGTCTTCCTTGGCCGCCGGTCCCGATTTGGTAAGTCTCCCTACCGCGCATCCTGGCCCTCCGTTTCTACACGTGTCCCACATCTGTTAACCCGCTTCTTACCTTGTCCTCGTAGCTTGCCATCTGTCCTCACCAGCTAACCTAGTCCCCTCCGAGAATCCCTCTTGGATCACGAGCTCCCATCTCGCACTTGTCACCTCCGCCACCTTCCTTTTTGGCATATTTTCCCTTGCGTCAAACCCTAACGCCTCAGCCCTCCATCGCGCCACCTGTCCGCATCTCAGCCATCTCGCGCCCAGTCATCCGCCTACGTGTCTGCCACCTGTCCCACCAGGTCCCACTTGGAGCCTCGCCCAGTCCACGCGGCTGCCACCTCACCAAACCGCGTGCCACCTACACCCGAGCGTTTTGGCAAGTCCCTAGCCGCGCGCTCCCCTTTCCCGTTTTCTCGCCTATCTCTTCTACCTCCATCTCAACCCTAAACCGCAGTCCTCCTCCACCGCTTATCTCCTCCACGTGTCACCCATCTAGTTAGAGAGAGAGAACTCGAGATCCCTCGAGTGCCACCTCGCCCCCTTGCCGAAACCCTTTGGCAATCCCCGACGATCTCCTTCCTACCTTCTAGGAAAGTGATCGCCACCTTCCTCTTACTCGCTAGCCTTTCCCCTAGCGAGCTACCCTTGACCGTTGATCTTGCCACGTGGCAAGACCCGACGCACTCACTTGGCTAGACCGCCAAGCCCGAGCCCACCTAGCTAGGTCAACCTCACGCGTCGTCAAACCTAGGAGTTCACTACCCACACTTGAACCGAACCCACTTGACCTTAGGACTTAGTCAACCCTCTGACTTTCAGTCTTAGCCCACTAGGTCAACCCTCCAGCTTGACCTAACCCTAGTCATCTCGAGCCTACCTCGAGATTGCCCGAACCCACTTCACCCGGACCCATCACTTGGTCCAGTAGTCAACCTACCTTCTAGAACCCACTACCGCACTCGGTCTCTCTTGGCCAACTTCCCCGAGCGTAGGCTCAGCCCTAGCCGACCCGAATTAGCCTACCCTCTTAGTTAGAAACTCTAACACCCCTCCTAAACCTCATCTCTCCCTCGGCCTTCCCCGACCTTAACCTCTCTTGACCAGACCGACCCACCTACCTAGAGCCCAGTCGTAACCAAGCCCAGCCGTGCCTTAGTTAGGATTAGGTGTAGCTGATACGTCGACCGCCCCGTGGTCGACCCCCTTCCGCCGGCACCCAGCCGACGTCCGTGGCCGAGCCACACCCGAAGGAAGGCAGGTAGGCGCTGCCGCTCCAGGCACTCGCCCCCCTCGTCACTCTGCCGGAGTACGTGTAGCAGCAGCAGCGGCACCGACGCACTCAGACGCGCGCTTCCCGCCGTCCTTCCGTCTGTGCCGTCGACACCCGTCACGCGGCCAGCGTCGGCCGAAGCCATCTTGGCCGGCTCTCTCTCTACGCCAGTATCGTCGGCGTCCAGCGGCAGACAGGCCGTGCGCTCCCCGCCGGTCTTCAGCCCTTGCAGCAAGCTTCGAGGAGGCTCACCTCAAGCAGACTTCTTTGATCCGTAGCTGCAATATCCGAGGCACGGCCTTAGCCTCGGATTCCTCTCGGACAGCCAAGGAATCACCTTGGCCGGTATCATCTCCTTAACCCCCTTGTAGTTTCGGGTGGGAGTATTTGCTTTTGCATTAGGGACTTGTTAGTTTGCTTATTGCTGTTTTAGCCCGGGTTTAGACCCATCGTCCGTCTCGTGGTACCTCGGAGGCCATAGGCCAAAGACACGACCACCGCGGGCCTAGCCGTCCTATTTGGGAAAGGGCGTGGTTTGTTCGTTAGTCGTGGTTTGATTGTGGTTTGTGAGTGAGTTGCGAGTGATTCTTGTATCGAACGCGTTTGTAAAGCCTCGCATCCGGTTTTAGTTTGATTGTAGTAGGATAAGCCTTAGCTAGGTTTTTGGTAAAGGGTAACCCGCACTTGTATTCCATTTCCTTGGGATTTTTGCGCCGGGGTCCTGTCCGGCCGGGTAGACCTTGTATTTAATTTGCTAGGATTTTTGGTTTTAGATTACCTCAAGGAGACTTGGGAACTAGGACTCGTGCTTGGTTCGCGCTTTCTAGCCGCAACCGGGTGAGTGCCTAACACCGACGCTGTTCGCGAGCAGCGGAAGACCGGGCACAGGAGGGACTTGATATGGGTCAACCTGCAGAGTGGCCTAGGGTAGCCACAGATGTCGCTGAGAGCAGCCAAAGGGCGCGGGGCCAAGCCGCCCTTCATGCGATTAAGGCCCTACAAGGCCAAGATGACTCAAGGCTGAGTCAAAAGGAAGGCGTAGTGCAGCAGGTGCAGACCTTACAAACTGAACATGCTCAGCTTAGAATCGATGCCGAGGGAGGAGCGGGAGGAGAGGCAACGGCTCTAAGCGAGGCTCTTGAGGACCACGGCGAAAGGGGTCAAGTCCAAGTCCGGTCTAGTCCAACCTAGGTCTTCGCTATACTCATGCACTTAGGGTCAGCCTAGGGCGAGCCTAGGCGAATTTCTGGTCTGAACCAAGGCCCACAGCGTGCGGGCTAAGGAGAGGACGAGTTAGGGTCGAGACACTAAGTCTCGAGTTCGAGTTTGCTTGCGTTTTCTTTGATTTTAGAGTGCGCATTTGCTTTGGTAATCAATTCCGTTTTGGATTTTGATTTTGGGTTGGATCAATTGTTTAGATCCGCTTTTTAATTCAGTACTATAAATATTTTGGATTCTTTTGGATCTGCATGCAAAATTTGAGAATAGAAGTTCATTTGTCAAGTGCCTTTCTCTCTCCTCACGGCTTGATCTCTCTTTTCCCTTTGCGCAATTCTTCTACCCGCGCCTCTTGTCATTTCTCTTCTCTTGAACACATTTGGGAATGTCGGCAACCATGGCGAGATTTCTGAAGAAGATCTTCAATCCAGCGGGTATTTCTTCTTTCTATGCCTAAATCTCTTTTCTCTTCGCATCCACTCGCCCAAGGAATCGACGGCTCGAAGACTCCTCTTGCTCCGGCGTGAAGAGCTCTCCACAAGACCACGGCTTACCCCAAGGGATCAGCAACGAACTAGTGCAGCCAACACTCCCCACCGTGAAGGCTTGAGGCTACTCGTTCCCGGGAAGGCTCGTCATCTTTTAGGCAACTAGAAGGTGAGGGCAGACGACCAAAGGCTTCCGATTTGAGAGGTTAGTGCATTCGTTTAAGAGTTGAAATTGTGTAACGCCGTTGTATCGATTTGAGTTGAGATTCTGCCATTAAGGGGCTACTGATCTTCACGGTTTCAGCCAAGAGGATCACTGGTTCACTTAGGAAGAAGCTCTCCCTAAATTGGTTCTTACGAGTCACAAGGGAGACTCTTAGCCGATAGCAAGGATCTCGCAATTTCGAGGGTCTTTTCCTTCGATTTTCAAGTATCATTTCATGTGTTAGTTTATGTTCTTGCGCCTGTTAGCTTGCTGTGTGAAAAAGTGAAAAACAGAAAGAAAAACAGAAAAAGAAAGAAAGAAAAGAGGCGAGAATTGAAAAAGAAAAAGAAAATTAGAATCGCCCAAAAGAAAGAATCATGAATGTGGCAAGCTAAAGGCAATTCGGTTCAAATTAGTGTCTCGCCGGAATCTGAAATTCCCGGCCACTGCTGCTAACATTCCGGCCAGTTTTCTGGAATATCCGGTGAGCATTTGGGGGTAATCTCAGGCCGATCTCCAGCAGGCTCGATCTGCACTAGAATATCTCCAAGGATCTTGGTCGCATTTGGGGAGAAACCGCGTGTGGCGTGGAGGAGCTCCTAGGTGACGCCACCTAGCCGCCGGTGCATTTGGTGAATCAGCCTCGTTCCTACAAAAGAGGTAAGTGGATCTCCAGCTTGGGCCATTCGCCATCTCCACCCTACGCTTAGTCCATGTGGCAAGCATCGGGACACTTAGAGAGATCCTAGGATTGGAGTAGGAAGTGACGCACATTTGGTGGAGCACTAATTCGCCACCTCATAAAGTGATTTTCTAGAATAGGAATCCCAGCTAGATAAGTTAGGATATCCCCCAACTTCGTAGGAAAGCAGCCTCATCCAGTTGCCACTTGCCCCTCACTCAGCCTAGTCCCCACATTTGTTGTGCCACTCACCTAGACACCTCACCAACATCCCTAGCCTCTCTCCTACGTATTAGGGAGATAGCCCTTCTAGAACGCCACCTAGCCTAGAATCTTGGAGGACAATCCTATCAAGGAATATTCTCCATATTCTTAGCCAACTCTACCCTACCCAATTACCCCGAGCTTACCCGAACTTACCAAGTTACCACTTGCCTTTCCATTTCCATTTTCTCATCTACCCTAAACCGAGCCACTCAAACCTACCCTAGCTACTTTGTAGGAACCCTCATTTGAGTCCCTTCCCTACACCCGGTCAACCTAAGACTTTGACCGTAGGACCAACCTAGCCTACTCTACCTATGACCTAGCTCGCTGGCCAAACCTAGCCCGGGCCCACCTGGTCCCACCTGGTCCGAACCCACTCAGTCCAAGTCCCGCGCCTAGTTGGTTTCAACCTTAGCGCCAAGGAAGACCGCGGCATTGCTAGCCGCATCCTTGAAGTCTTTGGAACCGGCGGGCCTTGATCCAGCATATTCCGGCGACCTCCGGCGACCTTCGGTCACCTCTGCTCTTTTTCCGGTGACTCTCCGGCGTGGATTCCAGAAGGTCCCCCAGACATCCAGCAAGGCGTTGAAGTGCTCCTAGGCGATTCCGGCGGGGTGATCCTACTTCACGCGTCTCTTGGAGTGGCTTGTCTTCACGCCCGGCCTCTTCCTTTTGGAGTTCAGCTCTGCATCAGCCCCGTTCATTCGTGTTGCTGATAGTCCTCGAGTGTGGAATCTCACCTCGAGGCTTTTGACTTTTTAGCCAAGCTAGCCTTGGCCGGTACACTCTACTCCTCTCTTTAGACACGCGGGAGGTAGCACTTATTTCTGCATTTTGCTTTCAGCCCGACCGTGAGGTCGTAATTGTGCATAGAGGGACCTCAGCGGCACTGCGCCAAGGACACGACCTCGTGCCAGCACTAGCCTCCTACGGGTGGGTGTGGTTTGTGCGTTTAGGCATGGTTTGCATGGTTTGCTTGAGTGAGTTTGAGTGATTTTTAACAAATGTATCGCTTCCGCTTGTATTAGCCTCACATCTCTTAGATTTGTGTAGTAGGTTTTGCTTGGGTTTGGGTATAGCCTCTCTTGTATTCCGCTACCTATCCGGGATTTTCTAAGTCGGGGTCCTGTCCGACTGGGTAGTGTCTTTGTTTTAATTTGTCTAGGAAGTCTTCTGGTTGGTCCAAGGTGATCGTGGGGGTAGGCACGGCCGTTGGTTTCAGACTTAGGTCGGCCACGGGCCAGACCCTACCAATTTCGTATCAGAGCCTCCTTGGAGCAGCAGCAAGCAAGTACAGTATCGGCATTTTGGATTTTATACAGGGCAGAGTACAGCTAGAATTCTTGTCAGTGTCAGAGTCAGTGGTTTTCAGCTAGTCGTGTGATTCTTTTAGACGTTTGGATTTCTGTTTTTTTTGGACTTAACCATCGCAATGGTTAAGAAGAAGCAAGTCGTGCCCGAGGCACCAGATGTTGAGGCGGAGACCTCAGCCAATGAGGAACAGCCATCTACTGAGATGGAGGTATACGCGGTGGAAAGAATGGTTCACATCGAAAATGAGGTTCTGAAAATCCGCCACGAGATGAGCGACTACAAGAAACAACTTTCTAAGCTCAACGAGTTAGATGAGATCAAGGAGATGATGAGAGTCATGACGGCCAATCAAGAGGCCCTTAGGAGAAACAACCCGGATCCCCCACAGCCCCACGTTGATAAGGGCAAGGGCATACTCAATGGACCGCCCAATGTTGGTCCTAATCCCTTCCATTCGCAAGCCGGCCCTAGTAGACCACCACCCGGGGGGAATAACAGCAATAATGGAGGTTTCCAAGCACAGCCCACCAACCTCAACAACTATCACGGTGGGCATCATAACTCCTCGCCTGAGTGGGAGAACCGAGAGCCTTATGGACCCCAATCCAGCCAGTATAGGTCCAGATTTGGAGGCACACAGTGAGAGAATATTAATTCAGATCGTAGATGGGGTGATAGAGGAGACCGTGAACCACCTTCCTGGGAGCCATATAGAGAGCGTCAGACAGCGCCAAGAAACCAACCGAGGATTCCTATGGTTCGCATTGACTTCCCTAGATTCAATGGCAAGGAACCCTTAGATTGGATTTTTCAAGTGGAGGAGTACTTCACATGTCAGATGATTCCAGATGAAGAATGGCTTCAAACGTCCATTCTACACTTCGATGGCGAAGCTAGGAGATGGTATCGTTGGCTCAAGCTCAAGGAGCCAGTCAATACGTGGGGAGAGTTCAAAGAAGCTCTCATGCTCAGATTTGGTGAGTCTTCCTATGTAGATTACGACATCGAGTTGCGTAATCTAAGACAAACCGCATCCGTTCAAGAATACCAAGCCAAGTTTGAGAATTTAGCAAGCATGGTTGATTGGACGCCCAAGTCCCTCATTGCCGCATTTGTTGGAGGATTGAAGGAGGAAATTCAAATAGATATACGGGCTGAGCCTAACACGGAGTTGCGGAAGTGCTTTGCCAAAGCACGTTCCATCGAGGATAGGCAAAGAAAGAAACAAGCCTTGTACCGACAATGGAGAAACCCCGGAACCATCCGTGTGAGGGAGATCCCTCAACCGCAAAAACTCCTTCCAGCCCGTCCGCGTAAAGAAGAACCTAAACCCGCTTTCAAGGGTCGAGCACCTCCTGTACTAACTCGGGAAGAAAGAGAAGAGTTAATCAAGAACAAGCAGTGTTTCTGGTGTAAAGAGAAGTGGGACCCTATGCACAAGTGCAAGCACATTCGAGTCTACACGGTTTTGGATGGTGACGCTGACGATGAAGGGGAAGAAGACCAATCCCCTATGATCGAAGAAATAGAGGAATTGGAGGCCCGAGAAGAGCCTCAAGAGCAGGAAAGGCCACCTCCTGAGGGCGCTTGTCATACCATGACAGACCCTAACCGACCGGATGCTATGAGAGTTATAGGGCAAATTGGAAAGAGAAATGTTCTGGTTCTTTTGGATTCGGGGGCTACTCACAATTTCGTGGGTGACCACCTCGCTCAGGAATTGAAGTGTACCATCGAAGAGCACCCAACTCTTAAAGTACTGGTGGCCAATGGTGAGTGCCTCCCTTGCACTCGCAAGTGTGCAAACGTAGAGCTCGTGCTTCAGAAGATCCCTTATACAGTCGACTTGCTAGTTGTCCCTCTACCCAGCGTAGATATCATTCTTGGAGTCAAATGGCTCAAGACCTTAGGGCGAATTTGGTGGGACTTCTCTACCATGGAGATGTGCCTGCCTAAAGAGGGTGGAGGAAAGGAAGTAGTGCTAAGGGCAGTCGATCCTAGTTTGGCACCCAAGGCAGCGCTAAAGGCTATAGCAGTCCAGAGACCAGCGGCTTGGTTAGTTTCAGTGGCAGAGGAAGTTGTCGCTCAAGAAGGATCAGAAGAGAGAGTACCCGAGCAGATTCAGAAAGTGTTGGATGAGTTGAAGGATATATTCGAAGAACCTAAAGGACTCCCTCCACCTCGATCATATGACCACAGGATAGTGTTGACCAACGGCACAGAGCCGGTTAACGTACGCCCATACCGCTATGGGTACGCTCAAAAATCAGAAATTGAGCGATTGGTCAAAGAAATGCGAGAAAGTAATATTATTCGGCCTAGTTCTAGTCCCTTCTCACCACCAGTCCTTCTCGTCAAGAAAAAGGACAACACATGGAGATTCTGTGTGGATTACAGGGCCTTGAACGAAGCTACTGTCAAGGATAGGCATCCAATTCCTGTTATTGATGAACTCTTGGATGAACTATCTGGAGCTTGCATATTCTCCAAGTTGGATCTCCGGTCAGGGTACCACCAAATTAGAATGTATGAGGAAGACATTTCAAAGACAGCATTTCGTACCCATGACGGCCATTATGAGTTTTTGGTCATGCCGTTTGGACTTACGAACGCGCCCGCGACATTCCAACGATGTATGAATGACGTGTTTCGTCAGTTCCTGCGTGACTTCGTGTTAGTCTTCTTTGATGACATTCTTGTGTACAGCCAGAGTATTGAACAGCATGTCGATCACCTTCGTACAGTGTTGAGAGTATTAAGGGAGAATACCCTATTCGCGAAAATGTCCAAATGCAGCTTTGGGCAGACTTCTATTGGGTATTTGGGTCACATCGTATCACATGAGGGGGTCAGAGCCGACCCTGAAAAACTCCAGGCCATGGAGCAATGGCCCTTGCCGAAGGACCCACGAGGCATGCGGGGATTTTTAGGCCTCACGGGGTACTATCGCAGATTTATCAAAGGCTATGGTTTGATCGCTTCTCCCTTGACGCACATGTTAAAAAAGGGGGAGTATACATGGTCTGAGAAAGCAAGAGAGGCCTTTGTCAAACTCAAGGCCGTTATGATGAATGCCCCAGTACTTGCTCTCCCTGATTTCTCTAAGGATTTCGTGATTGAGACAGATGCTAGTGACGTTGGCGTCGGTGCAGTTCTGAGCCAAGAGGGCCACCCAATTGCGTTTATGTCTAAAGCCCTCACAGAGCGGGCCAAACCCTTTTCCACCTATGAAAAGGAGCTTTTGGCAATAGTCTTAGCAGTAGACAAGTGGAGGCCCTATCTGATTGGGCAAAGATTTATGGTGAGAACGGACCACAGCAGTTTGAGGTACATGGTAAAGCAACGCGTCTCGACTCCTATCCAGCAGAGATGGTTAGCCAAACTCCCTGGCTACGATTTCACGATAGAGTACAAGAAGGGAACCAAAAACTCTGCTGCGGACTCCTTGTCACGCATGCCAGAGCAACTAAAAACTCTTTCTGTGATTGAGACCGACCTTTGGGATAGACTAACTCAGGAGCAAGATCAGGATCTAACTCTCAGGCTCCTCAAGCAGTCCATACGCCAGAATCCAGAGTCTATTCCCCACTATTCGTTAAGAGGAGAAATACTCTGCAAGAAGAGACGAGCCTTTGTACCTAAGAACTCGCCTCTCAAGGTTGAACTACTCAAACATTTTCATGACTCGAGCATTGCTGGTCACGAAGGCATGGCTAAAACTATGGGGCGCATTAAGGCACAGTTTTGGTGGGAGGGAATGAAAGCAGACGTGAGGGATTACGTGAAAGCCTGCCCTACCTGCCAACGTGAAAAATATGAGGCCATCAAGCCTCCAGGGCACTTGAACCCTTTGCCCATACCGGATAAGCCATGGGAAGATGTATCAATGGACTTCATTGATGCAATGCCCCGAGCTGAAGGGAAAGAGGCGGTGTTGGTCGTGGTAGATCGCTTAACCAAGTACAGCCATTTTGTGGCCCTACCTAGAAACTACCATGGACCAATGGTTGCTAATCTTTACCAAGATCACGTTGGAAAGCTGCATGGTATGCCCAAGACCATTGTCTGCGATCGGGACTCGATCTTCCTCAGTGCTTTTTGGAGGGAGTATATGAGAATGGTGGGTACAGTGATCAACTTTAGCACCGCCCATCATCCTCAAACAGATGGGCAGAGCGAAGTAGTCAACAGGACACTGGAGACCTATTTGAGGTGTTACGCCGGAGAGAGACCCAACACATGGGTCAAATATTTATCTTGGGCTGAGTGGTCCTATAACACCAGCCTCCATTCAGGAACCGGCATGACTCCCTATGAAGCCCTGTATGGTTGCCCGCCGAGTTATGTCCCGAGGTATGAGGTAGACACAGCAAGAGAAGATGAGGTCGATGTTGCCTTGAGAAACAGGGATGACATTCTAGCCACGCTCAAAAGAAACATCCAGAGGGCCCAGGCTAGAATGAAAAAGGCGCATGATAAGGGGCGTAGAGACAGAGAATTTGAGGTAGGCGACATGGTATGGTTAAAGAGGCTGCCCATGAAGCAGAAATCGTTGCTAGGACCGCCCTATTCGAAGCTTCTGCCAAGATACTATGGGCCGTTTCGAGTTCTTCAGAAGATTGGTAAGGCAGCCTATCGCATAGCTTTGCCACCTACAGCCCTTGTCCATCCAGTATTCCATGTCTCTCGGTTGAAGCCGCATCACGGGCCAGTACCAGAGCAAGAGGAACCATTACCCGATGTTAGCCAACGCCCCTATCGAATCCTAAAGCACCGATGGGTCACTAGAGATGGTAGAGCCCGCCACGAGGTTTTGATTGAATGGGAAGGAATCGATGGTGGTACCTCCTGGGAGTTGTTTGACAAGGTAAAATTCCAATTCCCTACAGGAGCTTGGGGACAAGCTCCATCTCAGGAGGGTGGATCTGATACGGGTCAACCTGCAGAGTGGCCTAGGGTAGCCACAGATGTTGCTGAGAGCAGCCAAAGGGCGTGGGGCCAAGCCGCCCTTCATGCGATTAAGGCCCTACAAGGCCAAGATGACTCAAGGCTGAGTCAAAAGGAAGGCGTAGTGCAGCAGGTGCAGACCTTACAAACTGAACATGCTCAGCTTAGAATCGATGCCGAGGGAGGAGCGGGAGGAGAGGCAACGGCTCTAAGCGAGGCTCTTGAGGACCAAGGCGAAAGGGGTCAAGTCCGAGTCCGGTCTAGTCCAACCTAGGTCTTCGCTATACTCATGCACTTAGGGTCAGCCTAGGGCGAGCCTAGGCGAATTTCTGGTCTGAACCAAGGCCCACAGCGTGCGGGCTAAGGAGAGGACGAGTTAGGGTCGAGACACTAAGTCTCGAGTTCGAGTTTGCTTGCGTTTTCTTTGATTTTAGAGTGCGCATTTGCTTTGGTAATCAATTCCGTTTTGGATTTTGATTTTGGGTTGGATCAATTGTTTAGATCCGCTTTTTAATTCAGTACTATAAATATTTAGGATTCTTTTGGATCTGCATGCAAAATTTGAGAATAGAAGTTCATTTGTCAAGTGCCTTTCTCTCTCCTCACGGCTTGATCTCTCTTTTCCCTTTGCGCAATTCTTCTACCCGCGCCTCTTGTCATTTCTCTTCTCTTGAACACATTTGGGAATGTCGGCAACCATGGCGAGATTTCTGAAGAAGATCTTCAATCCAGCGGGTATTTCTTCTTTCTATGCCTAAATCTCTTTTCTCTTCGCATCCACTCGCCCAAGGAATCGACGGCTCGAAGACTCCTCTTGCTCCGGCGTGAAGAGCTCTCCACAAGACCACGGCTTACCCCAAGGGATCAGCAACGAACTAGTGCAGCCAACACTCCCCACCGTGAAGGCTTGAGGCTACTCGTTCCCGGGAAGGCTAGTCATCTTTTAGGCAACTAGAAGGTGAGGGCAGACGACCAAAGGCTTCCGATTTGAGAGGTTAGTGCATTCGTTTAAGAGTTGAAATTGTGTAACGCCGTTGTATCGATTTGAGTTGAGATTCTGCCATTAAGGGGCTACTGATCTTCACGGTTTCAGCCAAGAGGATCACTGGTTCACTTAGGAAGAAGCTCTCCCTAAATCGGTTCTTACGAGTCACAAGGGAGACTCTTAGCCGATAGCAAGGATCTCGCAATTTCGAGGGTCTTTTCCTTCGATTTTCAAGTATCATTTCATGTGTTAGTTTATGTTCTTGCGCCTGTTAGCTTGCTGTGTGAAAAAGTGAAAAACAGAAAGAAAAACAGAAAAAGAAAGAAAGAAAAGAGGCGAGAATTGAAAAAGAAAAAGAAAATTAGAATCGCCCAAAAGAAAGAATCATGAATGTGGCAAGCTAAAGGCAATTCGGTTCAAATTAGTGTCTCGCCGGAATCTGAAATTCCCGGCCACTGCTGCTAACATTCCGGCCAGTTTTCTGGAATATCCGGTGAGCATTTGGGGGTAATCTCAGGCCGATCTCCAGCAGGCTCGATCTGCACTAGAATATCTCCAAGGATCTTGGTCGCATTTGGGGAGAAACCGCGTGTGGCGTGGAGGAGCTCCTAGGTGACGCCACCTAGCCGCCGGTGCATTTGGTGAATCAACCTCGTTCCTACAAAAGAGGTAAGTGGATCTCCAGCTTGGGCCATTCGCCATCTCCACCCTACGCTTAGTCCATGTGGCAAGCATCGGGACACTTAGAGAGATCCTAGGATTGGAGTAGGAAGTGACGCACATTTGGTGGAGCACTAATTCGCCACCTCATAAAGTGATTTTCTAGAATAGGAATCCCAGCTAGATAAGTTAGGATATCCCCCAACTTCGTAGGAAAGCAGCCTCATCCAATTGCCACTTGCCCCTCACTCAGCCTAGTCCCCACATTTGTTGTGCCACTCACCTAGACACCTCACCAACATCCCTAGCCTCTCTCCTACGTATTAGGGAGATAGCCCTTCTAGAACGCCACCTAGCCTAGAATCTTGGAGGACAATCCTATCAAGGAATATTCTCCATATTCTTAGCCAACTCTACCCTACCCAATTACCCCGAGCTTACCCGAACTTACCAAGTTACCACTTGCCTTTCCATTTCCATTTTCTCATCTACCCTAAACCGAGCCACTCAAACCTACCCTAGCTACTTTGTAGGAACCCTCATTTGAGTCCCTTCCCTACACCCGGTCAACCTAAGACTTTGACCGTAGGACCTACCTAGCCTACTCTACCTATGACCTAGCTCGCTGGCCAAACCTAGCCCGGGCCCACCTGGTCCCACCTGGTCTGAACCCACTCAGTCCAAGTCCCGGGCCTAGTTGGTTTCAACCTTAGCGCCAAGGAAGACCGCGGCATTGCTAGCCGCATCCTTGAAGTCTTTGGAACCGGCGGGCCTTGATCCAGCATATTCCGGCGACCTCCGGCCACCTCCGGTCACCTCTGCTCTTTTTCCGGCGACTCTCCGGCGTGGATTCCAGAAGGTCCCCCAGACATCCAGCAAGGCGTTGAAGTGCTCCTGGGCGATTCCGGCGGGGTG
>NC_045140.1:30775850-30810850 GCF_008831285.2 Nymphaea colorata | reverse complement strand
AGAGGCTTAGGTTCAGGTCTGAGTCAATCGGACTTGACCCATGCTCGAAATTTCCAAAGTGTGGGCGGTAACCCACACGAGGTCCCCGCCCTAAGTCCACAAGGCTTAGGGACTTTAGCTTTTGATTTTCGAGTTGGGCGCTAGGCCTGGTTTATGTTGCGTCTTCTATTTCATGTCAACGTCTAGTTTTGAAGTAGAGACCTAGCAAGGCGGGTTGTGCCTTGCGCATTTTTGACATTAGACTAAGTTGCGAGCTAGGTTAACATGTAATTAGGGCTCGCATTATATTTTGTATATATTCTGTAAACACAATGTACAAGGGATCGAAAATTAATCAAGAGATTGTTATTTGGTGTGGCACCCTCTCTCTCCTCGCACGAGGCTTCTCCCCTCTCGTCTCCCACCTTGTTCAGCCGTGAACCAGGCGTCTTCTCCCCCCTCGCGTCCTCTACCACCACGACGCTTCCGAATCCAGAAATCCTTGAAGAGCCACCGTCGGAGACATAGGCATAAGGAAGAAGGCATCGGCGGATCTCCACCACCGGCGGCGATCCCTCCCTTGTCACGTAAGTACCCCTTTCGAGCTTTTTCAAAGTTCTGGAATCGGTGCCTTTGCCCTGATCACGAGGGTACTGTGAGGCCGATTCCAGCATAGGGAAGATTGAAGGCGACGGATCCACCGCCGGCTTCAATAAGACACCGAATAGGGTGAGATTTCGATCCCTTTCGTGCTGCTGGATCTGTGTTGTGCAGGTTTAGAATCGGCATCGCTCTCCCTGGTTTCTTCCTCGGAGTACCCGAGAGAGGAGTCACGGGCGTAGGTGATCCTGCCTCTAAACTGTGACTTACACTTCCCGTCGCGCGATAGAAATCGATAGATTATCCTTAGTAGGCATCAGCCGATTGAAGACTAAGAAAAGGAATCGTTTCAATCAGGTTCTATCGGCCTGTTCTCTTGCTTTTGATCTGTCGGACCAGAGGCTTAAAAGTCCAAAAATATCGCTTTCTGGTCGAGATCTGAAGCTGCTGATTAGCCTAAAAGAATCGCCTGCAAAAGAGCTTCAAAATAATATAAATCGGGCGACTTTTGAGGGCTGAATCGCAAGGCTGAACTTTCACCGGAAAAACGCTTGAATCCGGCCATCGCTGCTAATTCCGGTGGTCGCCATTGATTCCGGCGTTAAGGGACCGAATTGCCCTTCTTCCCTAGTGTTTTAATTAAAATCTGAAAGGGGTATATCGGTCACGGGACTTTCGGATCAAGTTCTGGCCGCCGGCGTGAATTGGAAGATTCTGATGAGGCCAATCATCCGAATCCGGTAAGTCCTTCTCCGTTCCATCCTAGCCCTTCATCGCGACACCTGTCAACCATCCAGCCTTCCACCTGAGTCCTCTCCCCAGCTGCTGCCACCTGTCCCGATCCAGGATCAGCTCGCAATCAGCTGCTCCACCAAATCTGGAATCAATACCGCAGCCGCCGTTCCCTTCCAGCTACTCGCCACCTTCACCGCGTCAACCCTAGGTCGCAAGGATCCTCACGCGTTCATCTTGACACGTGTTGCAATCCTAGCCTACCCTCTGCCACCTCACTCGCCACCTCACCTGCCAGCTACCCACCTTGGTCCCGCGCCTCGCCACTTGTCCTCCAGCCAGGCCCTGCGAGATCCCCTTTCCCTATTCCCTCGGATCTTGCCTCCTTAGTCTTAGGAAACCCCTCCACCTCGCGCCATTTTCCTATTTCTTCTCAGCCGCAAATCTTCATATCCTCTTGACCTAATCCGCACCTCCTCTCCTCCGTCGATCTTATCCACGTGTCCCCATCTCAGCCTTAGCCTCGCCCGAGCTCACACGAGAGCGACACCTGGCCCTTCGCCCCAATCTCCTCTCCCTCCTTTGTCGAGCTTCTCCCTAATACTTAGGCGAGAATCCGAACTCTATTCCTAATAGCTAGCATTCTTCTAGCTCTTTCTGTCGTATCCGTCCATCTTGCCACGTGGCAAGCATCGGTGCAATCCCTGGGTAAGACCAACCCAGTCAACCGAACCCACTAGGCAACCTCCCGCACCGAACCCGCACCTAGGCTAAACCTCTAGCGAGCCAACCTAGATCGGCATTGACCTTTAGCATTAGTCAAACTAGGTCAACTAGTCTACCGAGCCCACTTCATTGGTAGCCTCCCTTAGCGACTCGGGCCTACCTCGAGTGACCCTTGACCTACTTGACCCGGACCCATTGACTCGGTCCACTTAGTTAACCACCCGATTAGTTAAACCCTCCGCACTTGGTCAACGTTGACCAGCACCGTGAGCTTAGGCTCGACCTTAGCCTCCCCTACTGGACCAACCTATTAGCTAGGTCAACCCTTAACTGAACCTAAACCCCATTTGACCAAGCCTACCCTGACCCAAACCCGCTTGACTAGACCTACCACCTAGTAGAGCCCAGCCGAACCCAGCCAACCCAGCCTTAGTTAGGATTAGGTTCAGCTGGCTCGCCGGCCTTTGCAGCGGCCACTTCTCCACCGTCGGCACCTATCGACGCCCGTGGCCGAGCCACATCTCGGAGATAGGCAGGTAGGCGCTGTCGCTGTGACAGCAGCCCCCCTCGGCAATCCAGGCGGCCCTTCCGGCCCGGCTCCATCGTCGTCAGCGCACCGCAGCAGTACCTCGACGGCAAGTCAATAGGTGGCTTCGTCCAGGCAGGCGGCCTCGTTCCGACAGCAACCGAGCGCTCCAGGCGTCATCGTCAGCGTTGTCAGTAGCAGTCCGTGGCAGCTTCCTCGTCCTCGGCGTGTGTCCTATCCCACAGCTTAGCGAGCGTCGGCAGCAGCTTCTGCCGACACCAGCACTGCCGCAGCAGGACTCTTTGCCGCAACAGGCAGCGGCCATAGCCAGTGAGCAGCGACCAGACTTCGGCAGTCGACCCGACCACCAGCGCGCGACCGGCCGTCAGCGCCTTCCGGCAGCGGTCAGTCCGAGCAGCAGGCTACGTGGAGGCACGCCTCAGCCGGTCTTCCTGTTCTGTGAGCTGCAGTGCTCGGGGGCAGGTCATCACCCCGAGACCTTATCCGGCTACGCCAAGGGTGATCCTTGGCCGGTATCGTCTCCTATCCCCCTTGTAGCTCCGGGCGGGATTTGCTTTCAGTTTTAGGTAGCATATTAGTTTAATTTCAGCATTTCTGTTTTAGCCTTGGCTTCGGCCTAGCTCCCCCGTGAGGTACCTCGAGGGCACTGTGCCTGAGACACGACCACAAGGAGCCAGACCACCTATTTCTTGCTGTTGGGTGTGGTTTGCACGTTAGTGTGGTTTGCGTGGTTTGTGAGTGAGATCGAGTGTTCTCTTGTATCGCTTGCGAATTGTAAAGGCCTCACGACCTTGTTAGTGTTTTTGTAGTAGGCAGACTTAGTTAGGAATTTTTGGGATTCGGGTAACCTACAAGTGTATCTCCCTACCTATTGGGTTTTGCGCCGGGGTCCTGTCCGGCCGGGTAGATCATTTGTGTAATTACCTAGGTTTTTCGGTTTTTAGAATAGGCCTCAAGAAGGTCCTGGGAAGTTTAGGGTCGCACTGGTCGGGTTATTCTGGCCTAGACGGTGAGATCCTAACAATTGGTATCAGAGCGAATCTTGAGGAACACCGTCGGTTTGAGCACTTGGACCTACGAAGAAGCTTCATCAACGGCAGTGCAGACGGTCTTCTTTTCAGATTTCCAGCGAGACAGTGGACTTCTTTTGGGTTTCTAGTCAGTTTATTTCCGGTTTTCTAGAGCAGATTTTGATTTTTTTTTAGTCCCCGCGACTTCCATCTTCGTACGTGTTTAGGGCTTTGCTTGCTCACCTTTAGCAAGTAAAGGGCTGTACATTCCGTGCACCCGAGGGCAGCCGAGCTCCCGGCTCGTCACCGAGGCACCAGGAGGGTGCGGTGATTTAGGCTTGTAAAAGCCCGGCCGTGGGCGAAGTGGGAGTGCCGAGGCGCTTAGGCGAAGCGTGGCACTAGGCGGGCCAACCCGTCTCCCTTGCCTCTAAACGCGCTACCGGCAGCTAAGGCAGCGGCAGCGTAGGGCAGAGTCAGTCGGCAGATCAGGTCTTCGGGCAGGGATCAGCCAGCAGTTTTAGGAGTCGGACAGCGGCTTCTCGTTGAGAGTGGCAGCGTGTCAGTTTTGGAGTTTTAGTTTGGATTTTTTGTCTTCGGTAATTCTTTGACTATAACCGGCCCTTAACAACTATGGGCAAGTCAAAGAAGCAGTTCAATCCCGATGAGCCTGTCCTTGAGGAGCCCCTCAACGATCAACCCGAGGAAGCTCCAAGCACACAAGCGGGACCAGTTCCCAACTATGCAATGGGCAGAATTCTGAACATTGAAAAGGAGTTGTTGCAAATGAGAAATGACATTAGCAAATCCGATCAAGCCCGCAAACGAGAAATGGAAAGACAAAACCGAGAGCGGCAAAACGAAATGGACGAGATTCGAGGTCTTTTGAAGCAGTTAACTGCCAACCAGAACCTAGGAGGGGAAAGGACCACTCAGGGTCCGAACAAAGGAAAAGGTGTGTTAGGTGCTCCTACCTACCCCACTGATACTGAGATAGACCCGAACAATCTCTCCCACATCGGAACAAGTACAGAAGGGGGCAGACTTCTACATATGGGCCCCCCGCCAGAGCGACAGCCTATTGAGCCCACTAGCGAATATTACAGGACGCCAAGAGTCCAGAGATTCGCTAGCAGCAGAATGAATCGTACCTACTACGATTCAGAAGGGGAACAGGACGAATCTCCTCTACGTCCTAGAAGAGATCAACGTCAGCTTCAAGAAGAGAGGCGAACTCCCACAGTTCGTTACGAGTTTCCCAAATTCAACGGGGAGCACTTACGGGAGTGGCTATTCATGGCCGAGAGGTACTTCTTGTGCCATCGTGTACCCCAAGACGAGTGGATTGAAATTGCCACTGCAAACATGACAGGAGAGGCCACAACCCATTATTTGTGGTTCGATCACAAAACGGCAGATCCAACTTGGGAGAAGTACAAGGCGAGTCTCCAATTACAGTTCGGAGATTCAACATTCATCGATTATGATGAGGACCTTAAAAATCTGGTCCAATCCACAACCGTGGCAGCCTACCAACGTCAATTTGAGAGGTTGGCTAGCATGGTCCAGTGGCTAGAGAAGGCCCTCATCGGAGCATTTAAGGGCGGCCTTAAAAGCGAAGTGAAGAGAGAATTGAAAATTCACCGCTTCAACAGGCTAGAAGAATGTTTTGCCATGGCCCGTCTCTACGAGGAGCAAATAGAGGAGAAGAGAGCCAAGAAGAAGGCTCACAAGATGGACAAGCAGAGGAGGAGACCTTCCTACTCCTCTGGTTCTCGATTTAGAGGGAAGGAACCAACTCCCTTCCGAAGAGGGAGCGAATATCGGCCACCACAAGGCCCAAACCAGGGGCAAGGCCGAAAACCACCAACGCGTTACCTCACACCGAAACAGATTGAAGAGTTCAGGCGTAAAGGCCTGTGCTACAGATGTGAGGGAAAATGGGACAAGAACCATCAGTGCCCAACTTATTACAGGGTACAGGTGGTGAGCGATGACGAGTCCAGTTCATGTAGCGATTCGTCTACAACGCCGTATGAGACCAGCTCGTCCTCATCAGATGAGGAAGTAGTTACCAAGAGGCGAGCAAAACAAGCCAAGAAAAAGAAAGAAGTCCGGATTGATGAGACTCCCGCCAAAGAAGAAAAGCCAATCGAGGCAGAGTCTCTGCACTCAATGCAAGATCCCAACAAGCCCAACTCATTCAGGGTATTTGGGAGGATAAACGGACATAAGGTCTTAATTTTGCTTGATAATGGAGCAACCAAGAACTTCCTAACAGAGGAAGCGGCACGTAGATGCAACGTCTCCCTTGAATCAAGCCACCCCCAAACTATAATCGTGGGAGGGGGTATGAGATTAAAGTGCCATAACGAAGGGAAAGGCATAGAAGTTGTAATCAAGAGGAAACCATTTAAGATCGACTTCTTAGTCATTCCTCTAGATGGAGTAGACCTTATTCTCGGGATGCCATGGTTTTTCACGCTAGGCATCATATCTTGGGATGTGAAGAACTTCAGCATGACCTTCACTCCCGACAGCGATGAAGAGCCCATGACGCTACAGGGCTTAACCAGCACAACTCGTCCCAAGGCTGCACTTCGGGCAATTGAAGCCGAGCAGCCCGCGTGTTGGGTGATGGCACTCGCTACTGATGTGCCAGAAAAAGAAGAGCAGAAAGAGATAGTGCCAGAACGAATACAGTTGGTGCTTGATCATTACGAGGACGTCTTTGAGGAACCTAAGGGGCTTCCACCGCAGAGATCCTATGACCATAGGATCATAATGACTCAAGGGGCAGAACCAGTTAATGTGCGCCCCTATCGGTATGGATATAACCAGAAGGCTGAAATCGAGCGGCTGGTTAAAGAAATGTTGGAAAGTGGCATCGTGCAACCGAGTAGCAGCCCTTTCTCTTCACCGGTCCTACTTGTGAAGAAGAAAGACAACACCTGGCGCTTCTGTGTAGATTATCGCGCCTTGAATGAAGCCACCGTGAAAGATAGACATCCCATACCGGTAATTGACGAGTTATTGGATGAACTAGCCGGAGCAACTATTTTCTCCAAGATTGACTTACGAGCCGGCTATCATCAAATTCGTATGTACAAGGACGACGTCCCCAAGACCGCATTCAGGACACATGACGGGCACTACGAGTTCCTCGTCATGCCATTTGGTCTGACAAACGCACCAGCAACATTTCAGAGGTGCATGAACGACGTCTTCAGACAGTACCTCCGCGATTTCATCTTAGTCTTCTTTGATGACATCTTGATTTACAGTCAGTCTGAAGAATCACATCAGAAGCACCTAGCAGTTGCTCTTCAGGTACTGAGAGATAACCAATTATACGCCAAGATGTCCAAATGCAGCTTTGGACAACCTTCTATTGGTTATCTAGGGCACATAGTATGCCAACAAGGGGTTCGGGCAGACCCCGAAAAATTAGAAGCCATGCAGAAATGGCCACTGCCTAAGGACTTGAAAGGACTCCGCGGATTCCTCGGTTTGACTGGGTACTATAGGCATTTCATACAAGGATACGGTTTGATCGCACAGCCTTTGACCCAAATGCTCAAGAAAGGAGCCTTTCAGTGGTCGGATAAGGCTAGGGCAGCCTTTGAAAAGTTAAAATTTGCCCTTATGTCTGCGCCAGTTCTTACACTTCCGGATTTCAACCAGCAGTTCACAATAGAGACAGACGCATGTGAGGTTGGAATTGGGGCCGTTCTCAGCCAAGGAGGCCACCCTATCGCTTATATGTCTAAGGCACTCACAAGTAGAGCGAAACCTCTCTCTACTTATGAGAAAGAACTACTAGCGATAGTGTTAGCAGTTGAAAAGTGGCGGCCCTACCTTATAGGGCGCAGATTCACAGTCAAGACGGACCAAAATTCTCTGAAATACATGTTAAAGCAGAGAGTATCCACGCCTACCCAACAACGTTGGCTGGCAAAGCTGCTTGGATACGATTTTGAAATAGAGTACAAAAAGGGTCCGGAAAATACAGCGGCCGATTCTCTCTCTAGATTGACTGAACAGTTCATGACTCTTTCGGTAGTGGAAACTAATGTTTGGGATAGGTTAGCCCAGGAACAGCAAGCAGATCAGTCCATAAGGCTAATCCGTGCATCAACAGAACAACATCCAGGATCCATTCCCTTCTATACAGTCAGAGGGAATCTATTATATAGGAAGAACCAAGCAGTGGTTCCTCTAGAGTCTGGGCTTAAGCAGGAACTCCTGCGTCATTTCCATGACACCCCAGCCGCGGGTCATGAGGGGGTTTCTAAAACCCTAAGCAGAATTAAAGCCCAATTTTGGTGGCGTGGCATGAAGGCAGAGGTACAAAGGTACATCCGGAGTTGCCTGGTATGCCAGAGGGAAAAATACGAGGCCATTAGACCTCCAGGGCACTTGGTTCCCCTCCCCATACCAGCCAAACCATGGACCGATGTGACCATGGATTTTATAGATGCCATGCCCCGTTCTGAAGGCAGGGAAGCTGTGCTAGTGGTAGTGGACCGTCTGACCAAGTACAGCCACTTCGCTCCCTTGCCTAGGTCGTATCAAGGGCCAATGGTGGCCAGCGTGTACCAGGAATATGTTGGAAAGCTCCACGGGATGCCACAATCAGTCGTTTGTGACAGGGATTCCATTTTCCTAAGCGCATTCTGGCAGGAGTACATAAAACTTATGGGTACAACGCTAAATTTTAGTACAGCCCATCACCCACAGACAGACGGGCAGAGCGAAATCGTAAATCGATCTCTTGAGACCTACTTGAGGTGTTTTGCAGGAGAAAGACCACAGACTTCGGTAAAATTCTTACCTTGGGCAGAGCGGTCTTATAACACCAGTTTACATTCGTCAACAGGGATGACGCCTTTTGAAGGTGTATATGGGACCCCACCTCCAAGTATCCCTCGATATGAAGGAGGTACAGCAGGTGACGATAATGTAGACTGTGAGCTACGCACCCGTGAGGAAGTACTTGACTCCCTCAAGCAAAACATTGCCAAAGCCCAGAACAGGATGAGACAGGTCTACAACAAAGGGCGAAAAGATCGAGAATTCGAAGTGGGTGATTACGTGTGGTTGAAGAGGTTGCCCCTTAAGCAACGATCGTTAATGGGCCAACCCTATTCTAAGCTATTACCGAGGTATTATGGACCGTTCCCGGTATTACAGAAGGTAGGAAAAGCTGCTTATCGACTGGGGCTTCCACGGGAAGCAATGGTACACCCAGTTTTCCATATCACCAGGCTCAAGCCTCATCATGGTGATATTCCTACAGTGATCGAGCAGATACCGGAACAGGACAACTTGCCCACTCCCTATCGTATACTTAAACATAGATATGTCCAGAGACAAGGGAGAACACGGCATGAGGTATTAGTGGAATGGGAGGGGCCTGACAGAGGAACCTCTTGGGAAGAGTTTGGATCAGTGGCTCATCGCTTTCCCTCCTCTAGCGCTCGAGGACGAGCGCATTCTAGGGAGGGGGAATCTGTTACGGACCAACTTGTAGGTCCAGACCCAGCTCGGCGTGATCAGGCCGGAACCAGTCGGCCAAGGCAAAAGGCCTCGGACTTGTGGGCGCAATCGTTCAGTCAACTTGAAGACGGTCCAAGCGAGGCTAGGTCAGCACTCGAGACAGTTGCAGCGGGCGGCGTGGGAGGAGCAACTAGGTCCGAAAGAGTGCTCGAACCAGGTGGAACTCAAGGCGTTCTAGAACCTATTGCGAGGCTCACCGAGCTTGATCGGAGTAACCCGAGCGTGAGTCCAACTTCCTCGAACGCTTGAGCCTATCTAAAGCCGAGAGGCTTAGGTTCAGGTCTGAGTCAATCGGACTTGACCCGTGCTCGAAATTTCCGAAGTGTGGGCGGTAACCCACACGAGGTCCCCGCCCTAAGTCCACAAGGCTTAGGGACTTTAGCTTTTGATTTTCGAGTTGGGCGCTAGGCCCGGTTTATGTTGTGTCTTCTATTTCATGTCAACGTCTAGTTTTGAAGTAGAGACCTAGCAAGGCGGGTTGTGCCTTGCGCATTTTTGACATTAGACTAAGTTGCGAGCTAGGTTAACATGTAATTAGGGCTCGCATTATATTTTGTATATATTCTGTAAACACAATGTACAAGGGATCGAAAATTAATCAAGAGATTGGCATTTGGTGTGGCACCCTCTCTCTCCTCGCACGAGGCTTCTCCCCTCTCGTCTCCCACCTTGTTCAGCCGTGAACCAGGCGTCTTCTCCCCCCTCGCGTCCTCTACCACCACGACGCTTCCGAATCCAGAAATCCTTGAAGAGCCGCCGTCGGAGACATAGGCATAAGGAAGAAGGCATCGGCGGATCTCCACCACCGGCGGCGATCCCTCCCTTGTCACGTAAGTACCCCTTTCGAGCTTTTTCAAAGTTCTGGAATCGGTGCCTTTGCCCTGATCACGACGGTACTGTGAGGCCGATTCCAGCATAGGGAAGATTGAAGGCGACGGATCCACCGCCGGCTTCAATAAGACACCGAACACCTTAGCCCACTTGTAGATTCCGGGGAGGGTGTTTTGCTTTCTGTTTTAGGATTCCATTTAGTTTGTTTTAGTTATTGTTTTAGCCCAAGGCTTCGGCCTAGCTCCCTGCCGTGGTACCTCAAGGGCCAGCTGCCCGAGACACGACCACAAGGAGCCGACTGTACCCATTTGCTTATTGTTGGGCGTGGTTTGTTCGCTAGTAGTATAATTTGGTGAATGGTTTGTTCTTGAGTGAGAAGAGTGAATTCTTGTATCGCTTACGATTGTAAAGCCGTGTCACCTATTGTAGTGTTGCCTTAGGTCTGCCCGTAGTTAGGAATTGGGAATTAAGGGTTTTCCGCACCTGAGTCTCCCGTCCTAAGGGTTTTTGCGCCGGGGTCTGTCCGGCCGGGTAGAAGTGTTGTAATTATTTGTCTTAGGATTTTCGGTTTTTGAGTAGCACTCAAGAGACCTGGGAAGGTAGGTCGCTCTTGGTTAGGAAATTCAAGTTCTAGCAGGAGTGGGCCTAACAATTTGAGATATTCCGGTGGTGAACTCAAAGCACGACGGCTTGCGGCGGATTCCTCCCTACCGGCGGCAATCCCTCCCTCGTCCACGGCTGATTCCCCTTTCGAACTGCAATTCCAGCAAGGTTGGTACCTTCTTCTCGACCCCGGTGAAGTTGAGAGGCTGCCCTTGCAACAGGGAAGGCTGAATTCGTTTGAGAATCCAGCAGCGACGGCTAAGAAATTACTTCTAGTTCTCGGCTTTCTTCTTGATTTTCGTAAAATAAATCTAGGACAGAAGTTGCTTAAGAGCGAGGCTTTCTTCTCGGCAAACTCGTGAGGAAGGTCTGTGCTAAATAGCAAGTTCTGCTTTATATTATCCTACGATCTTCTTGAAGAAAGTTCTTGAAACTTTGGGTTAATTCAGCCATAAAACGAAGAACGCGAGCGGTGGAAGTAGTCGAGTTTTAGCAAAGTAAAACTCGGTTTCTGTCCTCCCTCTTGTCCTTCGGTCCAGCAGGCTAAAACGTCCTGCTCTTCAAGATCTAACCGGTGGACTATCAATCGTATGAGTTCATTGTAATCGTCCAATCAAGTGCTCCAACATAGCCAAGTTTGGGTGAAATCGCTCGGTTGGATAGTGAGTTCGCGTCCTTGCCGGAATTCTGCTGTCTTCCGGCGTGACCTGCAACTTCCGGCGCCATCTCAAGACTCCGGCGTCTTAGGACAACCCTGCCCTTGTGCGAGCCGAAGTCTGCGTGAAGCTTGAAGGGGCGTTCTGGTCTTTGGTGAGATTGAACTCAAACCAGGCCAGTCTTCCTCTCTCGGCGCGAGTCTACGTGCAGTCAACTCGGACCAGGTAAGTCCAATCCTCACCGTCCTCCTGTACACGTGTCAGCCATCCAGTTATCACCCCCAGCTCGTGTCCCACCTGGCCCATCGTGCCCCTTACCCGAAACTTAGTTATTTTCCACGTTCCTTAGCTTTAGGACCACTAGACGCCACCTCGCCATCTTCCATTTTGGCTAAGTCTCCTCCTCCTTTCGCAAGCAATATCAGCCACACATCTGGCCACGTGGCAGCATCTCCTTGCCCACGAATAGGTCTCCCCTCTAGCTCGCCAGTCCCTTTTTCACCAAGCTCTCGTAGTTCGCCACCTCACCCCACGCGAGTCCCCCTTTGGCGCGCCACTTCCTCATTTCGAGCCCCTTTTCCCAAATTGTAGCGCAAGTCACTTAAGACCCGCACGTACCCTCAATCACGTCCTCATTCATTCCCCAACTGCAGTTAATCTTAGCTGTTGATCCATCCACGTGTCTGCATCTCCCTTAGCCACGAGTTCCTCCAAGCCAAGTCGCCCCACTTCCCCTAACCGTCTTCAATCGTGGCCCTTGATTTTGGCAACGTGTCACCATCTCCTTGCTCGAGAGACCTACTCGAGTCACTTAGTCTTTTTAGTCTTAGGAAACCCTCTTAGCTCGAGCTTAGTCCTAAGTCAATTTGACTTAGCCCCTAACCCGACTTAGGTGTCTTAGTCAAACCTAACTCCGTTTGACCTTGACCGAATCCAGTCACCTAGTCGTCTTCTTCTTATTTGACTTGAGCTCTTTAGTCCTAACCTCTTTCCAGCCTTAGATACTCGGTCAACCCGAGCCCAGCTAGAACCAACCTAGTTGACTCGAGCCTAGCTCGAGTGACCCAGCTAACCTATCCCTAACCGAGGTCAGCCCTTGCCTAAGCCCCTCGTCCGAGCTCACCTTAACCTCACTTTCTCTAGTTCACCCTCTCGGTTTGACCCCCCTCCTAGCTAGGATAACCTCCCTTGTTAACCCAAGCCCCTTTTGACCCTCGGCCTACCCAGCCCGAGCACTCTTAACTTGACTGACCTACCCTTAGAGCCCCGCCAGTTCCAGCCCAGCCCAGCCGTAGCTAGGGACTAGGTTCAGTCGGCGACGCTAGCGCACCGCTAGCAGTCCTCGGCAAGCACCTCGGCTGCGTCCCGTCGTCGGATTTACTACCAGCGTCCGTGGCTGAGCCATTCGGAGAATAGGCAGGTAGGCACTGCCGAACTCGGCTTTCGCCCCCCTCGTCCTGTCCGCGGCTTCTGTCCAGCCTAGCGGCGACAGTCGGTCGCCCTCTCCTCTCGGCTCCAGGCAGCAGGTGGCTGCCTAGTCGGCCTTCCCTCGCCGACCCGTCTTCAGTCGGCAGGCGGCACTCGTCAGCACATCGGCGACGTCCAGTCGCTGCTCCGCCGGTGCCCAAGGCGACAACCACTCGCCTTTGTTCCTGCCGCCGCCTCCGCAGTTCTGCTCTCGGCCAACCGACTCCTTCCGCCAGCCAACGCCGCACGTAACTCGCTGTCCTCTCGGCCACTCGTCAACAGGCAGCCCGATAGCAGGTCCGCGCCATTCTCGGCCGCGCGTCCACCGGCCATTCCCGACAGTAGGCGGCTGTCGCTGCCTCCCCGCGCTTCCGTCTCCACTCAGCAGCAGACTGCTGCTCCAGCCGGCGTCTGCCAATCTGTCCGACAGCAGGAGGCTGTCCAGGCCGCGCGCTCCACGCCGGCCCGTTGCTGCATTGCCCGGGGGTTGGTCTTCACCCCGCGGTTGTTCCGGCTCAGCCAAGGCTAGCTCTTGGCCGGTAACACCTTAGCCCACTTGTAGATTCCGGGGAGGGTGTTTTGCTTTCTGTTTTAGGATTCCATTTAGTTTGTTTTAGTTATTGTTTTAGCCCAAGGCTTCTGTTACAGACCAATTTCCAGGTCCCGTGCAGATAGAGGCAGAGCAGGCCGAACCCAGTTGGCGTAAGAGGAAGGCGTCAGAGATTTGGGTGCGTTCTCTTCAGCTCGCGCAGGTAAGTCCCAAGGAGAAGGATTCTGCACCAGCGTCAGTTGCAGTGGGAGGAGCGGGAGGAGCAGCTGAAGCCAAGACGGTGCTTGAACTGGGTACGTCTCAGGGTGATTGTGATTCTAGAGTGGGTCTCACTAAGCTAGTCGAGTCTTAACCAAGTGGGTCCCCTCACGAGGTCCCCACCCTGGGCTCACAAGGCTCAGGGGTTTAACCTTTTTGTTTACGAGTTGGGCATTAGGCCCGAGTCTAGTTTAAATGTTTTTTGTTAAGTAAATAGGTTTACTTCCATTGGGTTTTGAAATAAGGACCTAGCCAAGCGGGTTGTGCTTGGCAATGTGGATTTGGATTGTGGGTAGAGAACGAGATCTGGATTGTAGACTCGTTCAATTAGGACATGTATATATTGTTTTGGATCTTAGAGTTTGAATGGAATTTTGGACTAAGGAAAGCATTTTGCTAAGTTGTATTCTCTCTCCTCCTCATGAGGCTATCTCTCTCTCCCTCGGTCTAGAGGCGAGTTCTTCATCTTCTTCGTCAGCCATCGAGTTTCACATGGTGAAATCTGCGGTGCCTCTCATCCCCTCGCGTCCCCTTGGCCTGTGACGCTTCCTAATTCCAGCAAAGCTTCGGGCATCGGAGATATTCCGGTGGTGAACTCAAAGCACGACGGCATGCGGCGGATTCCTCCCTACCGGCGGCAATCCCTCCCTCATCCACGGCTGATTCCCCTTTCGAACTGCAATTCCAGCAAGGTTGGTACCTTCTTCTCGACCCCGGTGAAGTTGAGAGGCTGCCCTTGCAACAGGGAAGGCTGAATTCGTTTGAGAATCCAGCAGCGACGGCTAAGAAATTACTTCTAGTTCTCGGCTTTCTTCTTGATTTTCGTAAAATTAATCTAGGACAGAAGTTGCTTAAGAGCGAGGCTTTCTTCTCGGCAAACTCGTGAGGAAGGTCTGTGCTAAATAGCAAGTTCTGCTTTATATTATCCTACGATCTTCTTGAAGAAAGTTCTTGAAACTTTGGGTTAATTCAGCCATAAAACGAAGAACGCGAGCGGTGGAAGTAGTCGAGTTTTAGCAAAGTAAAACTCGGTTTCTGTCCTCCCTCTTGTCCTTCGGTCCAGCAGGCTAAAACGTCCTGCTCTTCAAGATCTAACCGGGGGACTATCAATCGTACGAGTTCAGTGTAATCGTCCAATCAAGTGCTCCAACATAGCCAAGTTTGGGTGAAATCGCTCGGTTGGATAGTGAGTTCGCGTCCTTGCCGGAATTCTGCTGTCTTCCGGCGTCTTAGGACAACCCTGCCCTTGTGCGAGCCGAAGTCTGCGTGAAGCTTGAACGGGTGTTCTGGTCTTTGGTGAGATTGAACTCAAACCAGGCCGGTCTTCCTCTCTCGGCGCGAGTCTACGTGCAGTCAACTCGGACCAGGTAAGTCCAATCCTCACCGTCCTCCTGTACACGTGTCAGCCATCCAGTTATCACCCTCAGCTCTTGTCCCACCTGGCCCATCGTGCCCCTTACCCGAAACTTAGTTATTTTCCACGTTCCTTAGCTTTAGGACCACTAGACGCCACCTCGCCATCTTCCATTTTGGCTAAGTCTCCTCCTCCTCTCGCAAGCAATATCAGCCACACATCTGGCCACGTGGCAGCATCTCCTTGCCCACGAATAGGTCTCCCCTCCAGCTCGCCAGTCCCTTTTTCACCAAGCTCTCGTAGTTCGCCACCTCACCCCACGCGAGTCCCCCTTTGGCGCGCCACTTCCTCATTTCGAGCCCCTTTTCCCAAATTGTAGCGCAAGTCACTTAAGACCCACACGTACCCTCAATCACGTCCTCATTCATTCCCCAACTGCAGTTAATCTTAGCTGTTGATCCATCCACGTGTCTGCATCTCCCTTAGCCACGTGTTCCTCCAAGCCAAGTCGCCCCACTTCCCCTAACCGTCTTCAATCGTGGCCCTTGATTTTGGCAACGTGTCACCATCTCCTTGCTCGAGAGACCTACTCGAGTCACTTAGTCTTTTTAGTCTTAGGAAACCCTCTTAGCTCGAGCTTAGTCCTAAGTCAATTTGACTTAGCCCCTAACCCGACTTAGTTGTCTTAGTCAAACCTAACCCAGTTTGACCTTGACCGAATCCAGTCACCTAGTCGTCTTCTTCTTATTTGACTTGAGCTCTTTAGTCCTAACCTCTTTCCAGCCTTAGATACTCGGTCAACCCGAGCCCAGCTAGAACCAACCTAGTTGACTCGAGCCTAGCTCGAGTGACCCAGCTAACCTATCCCTAACCGAGGTCAGCCCTTGCCTAAGCCCCTCGTCCGAGCTCACCTTAACCTCACTTTCTCCAGTTCACCCTCTCGGTTTGACCCCCCTCTTAGCTAGGATAACCTCCCTTGTTAACCCAAGCCCCTTTTGACCCTCGGCCTACCCAGCCCGAGCCCTCTTAACTTGACTGACCTACCCTTAGAGCCCCGCCAGTTCCAGCCCAGCCCAGCCGTAGCTAGGGACTAGGTTCAGTCGGCGACGCTAGCGCACCGCTAGCAGTCCTCGGCCAGCACCTCGGCCGCGTCCTGTCGCCGGATTTACTACCGGCGTCCGTGGCTGAGCCATTCGGAGAATAGGCAGGTAGGCACTGCCGAACTCGGCTTTCGCCCCCCTCGTCCTGTCCGCGGCTTCTGTCCAGCCTAGCGGCGACAGTCGGTCGCCCTCTCCTCTCGGCTCCAGGCAGCAGGTGGCTGCCTAGTCGGCCTTCCCTCGCCGACCCGTCTTCAGTCAGCAGGCGGCACTCGTCAGCACATCGGCGACGTCCAGTCGCTGCTCCGCCGGTGCCCAAGGCGACTACCACTCGCCTTTGTTCCTGCCGCCGCCTCCGCAGTTCTGCTCTCGGCTAACCGACTCCTTCCGCCAGCCAACGCCGCACGTAACTCGCTGTCCTCTCGGCCACTCGTCAACAGGCAGCCTGATAGCAGGTCCGCGCCATTCTCGGCCGCGCGTCCACCGGCCATTCCCGACAGTAGGCGGCTGTCGCTGCTTCCCCGCGCTTCCGTCTCCGCTCAGCAGCAGACTGCTGCTCCAGCCGGCGTCTGCCAATCCGTCCGATAGCAGGAGGCTGTCCAGGCCGCGCGCTCCACGCCGGCCCGTTGCTGCATTGCCCGGGGGTTGGTCTTCACCCCGCGGTTGTTCCGGCTCAGCCAAGGCTAGCTCTTGGCCGGTAACACCTTAGCCCACTTGTAGATTCTGGGGAGGGTGTTTTGCTTTCTGTTTTAGGATTCCATTTAGTTTGTTTTAGTTATTGTTTTAGCCCAAGGCTTCGGCCTAGCTCCCTGCCGTGGTACCTCAAGGGCCAGCTGCCCGAGACACGACCACAAGGAGCCGACCGTACCCATTTGCTTATTGCTGGGCGTGGTTTGTTCGCTAGTAGTATAATTTGGTGAATGGTTTGTTCTTGAGTGAGAAGAGTGAATTCTTGTATCGCTTACGATTGTAAAGCCGTGTCACCTATTGTAGTGTTGCCTTAGGTCTGCCCGTAGTTAGGAATTGGGAATTAAGGGTTTTCCGCACCTGAGTCTCCCGTCCTAAGGGTTTTTGCGCCGGGGTCTGTCCGGCCGGGTAGAAGTGTTGTAATTATTTGTCTTAGGATTTTCGGTTTTTGAGTAGCACTCAAGAGACCTGGGAAGGTAGGTCGCTCTTGGTTAGGAAATTCAAGTTCTAGCAGGAGTGGGCCTAACAATTGGTATCAGAGCCGTCTTGAGGCTATTATAGAAGTTCAAGCACTCGTTCCAAGAAGATTCGGCTTCAGCAGATCAGTCCAAGCGGAGAGTGTTTGAAGATTAGTTTCGGCAGTGTGATTTCCCTGTGCATTAGTTTAGGAATTTTTCTTTGTCGTTGGCTCCAAATAGCCAAATTCCTTGGTTTGTGCGTGTTTTCACTGGGTGCCTAACTCACGAATTCTATGGGTAAATCCAAGAAGAACGTGAGCTCCGATGAGCCTGTTCTTGAGGACATTCCTCAGGAGCAAGCAGGAGATGCCCCTCCAACTCAAAGGGGGCAAGTTCCGGACTATGCCTTAGGTAGAATCCTAAGCATAGAGAAGGAATTGCTACAAATGCGTAGCGAAATGGCCAAAGTTGAGAACTTTAGGAAGAAGGACATGGATCGTCAGAACGCGGAACACCAAAAGGAAATGGATGAAATCCGTGCCATGTTCAGACAGTTGGCCAACAACCAGGCCCAAGTCGTTGTAGAGCAGAGGACCACTCAGGGTCCGAATCAACAGAAAGGAAAAGGTTTGCTAGTTATACCTGGCTACCAAACCGACACTGAGGTTAATCCCAACAACATTTCACATGTTGGGACGAGCATGGAAGGAGGTAGAGTCATGGGACCACCTCCAGACAGGTATCTAAACGAGCCTACAAGTGAATACTACAGACCTCCTCAAGGTCAACGAACTAGTCAACCCATTCGGAACCCAATTTTTGAGCTTTCCGAAGGAGAGGACGAAACACCACTTCGTCCTAGGAGAACTCGAAGAGAGCCTACACGTTTTGAAGAGAGACGGACACCTTCCGTCAAATATGATTTCCCTAAGTTCAATGGGGAACATCTTCGAGAATGGCTATTCATGGCCGAACGTTTCTTCTTGTGTCACCATGTACCACAAGAAGAATGGATTGAAATCGCCACGGCCAACATGACCGGCGAAGCAACAACCCACTACCTCTGGTTTGAACATAAGACGGCCGACCCAACGTGGGAAAAATACAAAGCGAGTCTGCAGTTGCAGTTTGGAGACTCCACGTTCATAGATTATGACGAGGATCTCAAAAACTTAACCCAGACCACCACCGTGCCTGTCTACCAAAGGCAATTCGAGAGGTTGGCCAGCATGGTGCAATGGCCAGAGAAGGCCCCCATAGGGTCGTTCAAGGGTGGACTACGAAGCGATATCAAAAGAGAGATGAAAATCCATCGCTTCGGTAGTTTAGAAGAATGTTTCGCAATGGCCAGGTTATATGAGGAGAGAATTGAAGAGAGAAAAGAAGAAAAAAGAGAGAAACGAGAAAGAAAGGCTCGTAGGTCGGACAAGTTGAGGAAGAAACCCTCATTCTCCTCTACTTCTCGGAATCAAAGTAGAGAATTCCGTCCCCAAGGGAAGGAATTGGTTCCCTACAACGGTGGGAACGATTATAGGCCCAACCCAAGACCGGGCCGTGACCTCCCAACACGTTACCTGACCCCAAAACAAATAGAGGAGTATAGAAAGAAGGGCCTATGCTTTAGATGTGAGGGTAAGTGGGAGAAGAACCACCAGTGCAAGGCACTATTCAACATCGTGGTGGTTGATGAACCGGAGACAAGCTCCAGTTCAGAAAGCGATTCCTCCTCTAGCTCTAGTTCCAGTTCCTCGTCTGATGAGGAAGTCCAAGTGAAGAGAAAAGGAAAGAAAATTGAATCTGAGGAACCACAGAAGGGAGAAACCTCGAACAGAGAAGACAAATCTGAAGAGGTTGAATCCTTACATTCTATCCAGGATCCCCATAAGGCTAACGCCATGAGAGTTTTTGGCCGCATCAATGGCCAGAAAGTTTTGATTCTGCTCGATAGCGGTGCAACAAACAACTTCTTAACCGAAGAAGCCGCTGAGAAGTGCAAGGTCACTCTCAATGAGAGCAGCCCACAGACTATAATCGTGGGAGGGGGTCATCGACTCAAGTGCATTCATGAAGGAAAGGGCATTGATGTCAACATCAAGAAGAAGAACTTCAAAGTGGATTGCCTAGTCATTCCATTAGACGGAGTCGACTTGATTTTAGGAATGCCTTGGTTCCTAACTTGGAAGGATATTCGTTGGGATGTGAAGAACTTTGCCATTACGTTCATCCAGACGGAGAAGGGGAATCGATCACTCTTCAGGGACTCGCCAGCTCCACGCGTCCCAAGGCAGCATTGCGGTCCATCCACATGAACAACCCGCTTGTTGGGTACTCACATGGCTACGGATGTACCAGTATCTGAAGATAAGGTGGAAGAACCAATTCCACCAAGCATTCAATTGGTCCTAGACCAATTTCCAGCCATTTTTGATGAGCCCAAAGGCTTACCGCCTAAACGGGCATATGATCATCGCATCGTCCTCGCACAGGTGCGGAGCCTGTCAACGTCAGGCCATATAGGTATGGGCACAGCCAGAAGGCGGAGATCGAGCGCCTTGTGAAAGAAATGTTGGAAAGCGGAATCATTAGGCCTAGTTGCAGCCCTTTTTCTTCACCAGTTCTCTTAGTGAAGAAGAAGGACAACACTTGGCGATTCTGTATTGATTACAGGGCGCTGAATGAGGTGACCGTTAAGGATCGGCACCCCATACCAGTTATTGATGAGTTGTTAGACGAATTGGCCGGCGCCACAGTATTTTCCAAGATTGATCTCAGAGCCGGCTATCATCAGATCAGAATGTTCGATAAGACGTCTTGAAGACAGCGTTCAGAACGCATGACGGGCATTATGAATTTCTCGTAATGCCTTTGGACTGACAAATGCACCGGCTACATTCCAGCGGTGTATGAATGATGTGTTTAGAGCCCATCTCAGAGACTTCATCCTCGTATTTTTCGATGACATACTCATCTATAGTAAGGACGAGGAGCAACACAAGAGGCACCTGGAAATAACTCTAGGTATTCTTCAGGAGCACCAGCTCTTTGCGAAGATGTCCAAATGCAGTTTTGGACAATCTTCCATTGGATATCTCGGACACATCGTGTCCCGAGAAGGGGTTCGGGCAGACCCCGAAAAGTTGCACGCCATGGAGAAATGGCCTCTGCCCAAGGACCTCAAAGGTCTAAGAGGATTCCTCGGATTAACTGGGTACTACAGAGATTCATCCAGGGATATGGCATTATTGCCCAGCCCCTCACCCAGATGCTGAAGAAAGGAGCCTTCTCTTGGACTGAGAAGTCGAGAGTTGCTTTGACAAGCTGAAAGCAGCTCTAATGACCGCCCCAGTACTAACTCTACCCGATTTCTCAAAGACTTTCACTATTGAAACAGATGCGTGTGAAGTCGGCGTCGGAGCAGTACTAGGACAAGATGGTCATCCCATCGCGTATATGTCCAAGGCCTTGACTAGCCGGGCCAAGCCCCTCTCCACATATGAGAAGGAGTTGCTTGTAATCGTAATCGCGGTGGAAAAGTGGCGTCCATACTTGATTGGACGCAAGTTTATCGTCAGGACCGATCAAAACAGCCTGAAGTACATGTTGAAACAACGTGTGTCCACCCCCACTCAACAGAGATGGCTAGCGAAGCTCTTGGGGTATGACTTTGAAATCGAGTACAAGAAGGGTCCTGAGAACAAGGCGGCGGATTCTCTTTCCCGCCTCACTGAACAGTTGATGACTTTGTCTGTGGTGGAGACGGACATTTGGACGAGATTAGCCCAGGATCAACATGATGACCAGTCATTAAGGCTAATCAAGACTTCGGTTCAACAGAACCCCGGATCCATTCCTTTGTATTCAGTCAAAGGAAATCTTCTGTATAGGAAGGACAAGGCTGTAGTCCCTCCTAACTCTGGGCTAAGGCAGGAACTCCTGCAGCATTTTCATGACACCCCCGCAGCGGGTCATGAAGGGGTCGCTAAGACCCTTGCGCGAATAAAGGCCCAATTTTGGTGGCGAGGAATAAAGGCAGAAGTGCAAAACTACGTCAAGAAGTGTATAGTCTGCCAGAGGGAGAAGTACGAGGCCATCAAGCCTCCTGGTCATTTGAACCCTCTGCCTATACCAACCAAGCCGTGGACTGATGTCACGATGGACTTCATCGACGCCATGCCTCGATCAGAAGGGAAAGAGGCAGTCTTAGTTGTCGTGGATCGGCTCACGAAGTATAGTCACTTCGCCCCCTTGCCGAGGTTGTATCAAGGGCCACTTGTGGCCAACGTCTACCAAGAGTATATCGGGAAACTGCATGGAATGCCACAGTCCGTCGTCTGTGACAGAGACTCCATCTTTCTGAGTGCATTCTGGCAGGAGTACATGAAGAATATGGGTACGACGTTAAACTTTAGTACTGCCCACCACCCACAAACAGATGGGCAAAGTGAAATTGTCAACCGGTCCTTGGAGACTTATCTCCGTTGCTTCGCAGGAGAACGACCATCAACATGGGTTACGTATCTGCCTTGGGCAGAATGGTCGTACAACACGAGTCTTCACTCGTCTACTGGCATCACCCCTTACGAGGGTGTATATGGATTTCCACCCCATCAATACCAAGGTATGAAGGAGGAACTGCGGAAGATGATGCAGTAGATTGTGAGTTGCGCACCAGAGAAGAGGTCTTAGAATCTCTCAAGGAAAACATCGTCAAGGCGCAAAATCGTATGAAGCAAGTGTACGATAAGGGAAGAAGGACCGGGAGTTTCAGGTGGGAGACTATGTGTGGCTTAAGAGGTTGCCTCTTAAGCAAAAGTCCTTGATGGGTCAGCCCTATTCGAAGTTGCTACCTCGATATTATGGACCCTATCCGGTGATTCAGAAGATAGGGAAGGCTGCGTACAGACTTGGCCTTCCAAGAACAGCGTTGGTACATCCAGTCTTTCACGTCACCAGGCTTAAGCCTCATCAGGGTGATGTACCTACTTTGATCGAGCAAGTCCCGGATAGTTTGCCAACTCCCTACCGTATTCTCAAACACAGGTATGTACAGCGGCAAGGGAGAACCAGGCACGAGGTGCTCGTAGAATGGGAGGGACCCGACAGGGGTACTTCTTGGGAGGAATTCGGGACGATCATTCACCGTTTCCCCTCTTCTAGCGCTCGAGGACAAGCGCAAAGTAGGGAGGGGGAATCTGTTACGGACCAATTTCCAGGTCCCGTGCAGATAGAGGCAGAGCAGGCCGAACCCAGTCGGCGTAAGAGGAAGGCGTCAGAGATTTGGGCGCGTTCTCTTCAGCTCGCGCAGGTAAGTCCCAAGGAGAAGGATTCTGCACCAGCGTCAGTTGCAGTGGGAGGAGCGGGAGGAGCAGCTGAAGCCAAGACGGTGCTTGAACTGGGTACGTCTCAGGGTGATTGTGATTCTAGAGTAGGTCTCACTAAGCTAGTAGAGTCTTAACCAAGTGAGTCCGGTCTTATGTCCCTTGAGGCTAGCCAAAGACCAAGGTCTTAGGCAAATGGCTCGGTCAAACCAGACCGAGCTCTTGATCTAACCAACCGAAGTGAGGGCGGGTCCCCTCACGAGGTCCCCACCCTGGGCTCACAAGGCTCAGGGGTTTAACCCTTTTGTTTACGAGTTGGGCATTAGGCCCGAGTCTAGTTTAAGTGTTTTTTGTTAAGCAAATAGGTTTGCTTTCGTTGGGTTTTGAAATAAGGACCTAGCCAAGCGGGTTGTGCTTGGCAATGTGGATTTGGATTGTGGGTAGAGAACGAGATCTGGATTGTAGACTCGTTCAATTAGGACATGTATATATTGTTTGGATCTTAGAGTTTGTATCGAATTTTGGACTAAGGAAAGCATTTTGCTAAGTTGTATTCTCTCTCCTCCTCGTGAGGCTGTCTCTCTCTCCCTCGGTCTAGAGGCGAGTTCTTCATCTTCTTCGTCAGCCATCGAGTTTCACATGGTGAAATCTGCGGTGCCTCTCATCCCCTCGCGTCCCCTTGGCCTGTGACGCTTCTAATTCCAGCAAAGCTTCGGGCATCGGAGATATTCCGGTGGTGAACTCAAAGCACGACGGCTTGCGGCGGATTCCTCCCTACCGGCGGCAATCCCTCCCTCGTCCACGGCTGATTCCCCTTTGAACTGCAATTCCAGCAAGGTTGGTACCTTCTTCTCGACCCCGGTGAAGTTGAGAGGCTGCCTTTGCAACAGGGAAGGCTGAATTCGTTGAGAATCCAGCAGCGACGGCTAAGAAATTACTTCTAGTTCTCGGCTTTCTTCTTGATTTTCGTAAATTAATCTAGGACAGAAGTTGCTTAAGAGCGAGGCTTTCTTCTCGGCAAACTCGTGAGGAAGGTCTGTGCTAAATAGCAAGTTCTGCTTTATATTATCCTACGATCTTCTTGAAGAAAGTTCTTGAAACTTTGGGTTAATTCAGCCATAAAACGAAGAACGCGAGCGGTGGAAGTAGTCGAGTTTTAGCAAAGTAAAACTCGGTTTCTGTCCTCCTCTTTCCTTCGGTCCAGCAGGCTAAAACGTCCTGCTCTCAAGATCTAACCGGTGGACTATCATCGTACGAGTTCATTGTAATCGTCCAATCAAGTGCTCCAACATAGCCAAGTTTGGGTGAAATCGCTCGGTTGGATAGTGAGTTCGTGTCCTTGCCGGAATTCTGCTGTCTTCCGCGTGACCTGCAACTTCCGGTGCCATCTCCAGACTCCGGCGTTTAGGACACCCTGCCCTTGTGCGAACCGAAGTCTGCGTGAAGCTTGAAGGGGCGTTCTGGTCTTTGGTGAGATTGAACTCAAACCAGGCCGGTCTTCCTCTCTTGGCGCGAGTCTACGTGCAGTCAACTCGGACCAGGTAAGTCCAATCCTCACCGTCCTCCTGTACACGTGTCAGCATCCAGTTATCACCCCCAGCTCGTGTCCCACCTGGCCCATCGTGCCCTTACCCGAAACTTAGTTATTTTCCACGTTCCTTAGCTTTAGGACCACTATAGCCACCTCGCCATCTTGCATTTTGGCTAAGTCTCCTCCTCCTCTCGCAAGCAATATCAGCCACACATCTGGCCACGTGGCAGCATCTCCTTGCCCACGAATAGGTCTCCCCTCCAGCTCGCCAGTCCCTTTTCACCAGCTCTCGTAGTTCGCCACCTCACCCACGCGAGTCCCCCTTTGGCGCGCCACTTCCTCATTTCGAGCCCCTTTTCCCAAATTGTAGCGCAAGTCACTTAAGACCCGCACGTACCCTCAATCACGTCCTCATTCATTCCCCAACTACAGTTATCTTAGCTGTTGATCATCCACGTGTCTGCATCTCCCTTAGCCACGAGCTCCTCCAAGCCACGTCGCCCCACTTCCCTAACCGTCTTCAATCGTGGCCCTTGATTTTCGCAACGTGTCACCATCTCCTTGCTCGAGAGACCTACTCGAGTCACTTAGTCTTTTTAGTCTTAGGAAACCCTCTTAGCTCGAGCTTAGTCCTAAGTCAATTTGACTTAGCCCCTAACCCGACTTAGGTGTCTTAGTCAAACCTAACCCAGTTTGACCTTGACCGAATCCAGTCAACTAGTCGTCTTCTTCTTATTTGACTTGAGCTCTTTAGTCCTAACCTCTTTCCAGCCTTAGATTCTCGGTCAACCCGAGCCCAGCTAGAACCACCCTAGTTGACTCGAGCCTAGCTCGAGTGACCAAGCTAACCTATCCCTAACCGAGGTCAGCCCTTGCCTAAGCCCCTCGTCCGAGCTCACCTTAACCTCACTTTCTCTAGTTCACCCTCTCGGTTTGACCCCCCTCTTAGCTAGGATAACCTCCCTTGTTAACCCAAGCCCCTTTTGACCCTCGGCCTACCCAGCCCGAGCCCTCTTAACTTGACTGGCCTACCCTTAGAGCCCCGCCAGTTCCAGCCCAGCCCAGCCGTAGCTAGGGACTAGGTTCAGTCGGCGACGCTAGCGCACCGCTAGCTGTCCCGGCCAGCACCTCGGCCGCGTCCCGTCGTCGGATTTACTACCGGCGTCCGTGGCTGAGCCATTCGGAGAATAGGCAGGTAGGCACTGCCGAACTCGGCTTTCGCCCCCCTCGTCCTGTCCGCGGCTTCTGTCCAGCCTAGCGGCGACAGTCGGTCGCCCTCTCCTCTCGGCTCCAGGCAGCAGGTGGCTGCCTAGTCGGCCTTCCCTCGCCGACCCGTCTTCAGTCGGCAGGCGGCACTCGTCAGTACATCGGCGACGTCCAGTCGCTGCTCCGCCGGTGCCAAGGCGACAACCACTCGCCTTTGTTCCTGCCGCCGCCTCCGCAGTTCTGCTCTCGGCTATCCGACTCCTTCCGCCAGCCAACGCCGCACGTAACTCGCTGTCCTCTCGGCCACTCGTCATCAGGCAGCCCGATAGCAGGTCCGCGCCATTCTCGGCCGCGCGTCCACCGGCCATTCCCGACAGTAGGCGGCTGTCGCTGCTTCCCCGCGCTTCCGTCTCCGCTCAGCAGCAGACTGCTGCTCCAGCCGGCGTCTGCCAATCCGTCCGACAGCAGGAGGCTGTCCAGGCCGCGCGCTTCACGCCGGCCCGTTGCTGCATTGCCCGGGGGTTGGTCTTCACCCCGCGGTTGTTCCGGCTCAGCCAAGGCTAGCTCTTGGCCGGTAACACCTTAGCCCACTTGTAGATTCCGGGGAGGGTGTTTTGCTTTCTGTTTTAGGATTCCATTTAGTTTGTTTTAGTTATTGTTTTAGCCCAAGGCTTCGGCCTAGCTCCCTGCCGTGGTACCTCAAGGGCCAGCTGCCCGAGACACGACCACAAGGAGCCGACCGTACCCATTTGCTTATTGCTGGGCGTGGTTTGTTCGCTAGTAGTATAATTTGGTGAATGGTTTGTTCTTGAGTGAGAAGAGTGAATTCTTGTATCGCTTACGATTGTAAAGCCGTGTCACCTATTGTAGTGTTGCCTTAGGTCTGCCCGTAGTTAGGAATTGGGATTAAGGGTTTTCCGCACCTGAGTCTCCCGTCCTAAGGGTTTTTGCGCCGGGGTCTATCCGGCTGGGTAGAAGTGTTGTAATTATTTGTCTTAGGATTTTCGTTTTTTGAGTAGCACTCAAGAGACCTGGGAAGGTAGGTCGCTCTTGGTTAGGAAATTCAAGTTCTAGCAGGAGTGGGCCTAACAATTGGTATCAGAGCAGTCTTGAGGCTGTTATTGAAGTTCAAGCACTCGTTGCAAGAAGATTCAGCTTCAGCAAATCAGTCAAGGCGAGGAGTGTTTGAGTCCAGCTTTCAGCAGTGCATTTTCCGTGTGCGTTAGTTTAGGATTTTCTTTTGTCGTTGGCTCCAAATAGCCAAATTCCTTGGTTTGTGCGTGTTTTCACTGGGTGCCTAACTCACGAATTCTATGGGTAAATCCAAGAAGAACGTGAGCTCCGATGAGCCTGTTCTTGAGGACATTCCTCAGGAGCAAGCAGGAGATGCCCCTCCAACTCAAAGGGGGCAAGTTCCGGACTATGCCTTAGGTAGAATCCTAAGCATAGAGAAGGAATTGCTACAAATGCGTAGCGAAATGGCCAAAGTTGAGAACTTTAGGAAGAAGGACATGGATCGTCAGAACGCGGAACACCAAAAGGAAATGGATGAAATCCGCGCCATGTTCAGACAGTTGGCCAACAACCAAGCCCAAGTCGTTGTTGAGCAGAGGACCACTCAGGGTCCGAATCAACAGAAAGGAAAAGGTTTGCTAGTTATACCTGGCTATCAAACCGACACTGAGGTTAATCCCAACAACATTTCACATGTTGGGACAAGTTTGGAAGGAGGTAGAGTCATGGGACCACCTCCAGACAGGTATCTAAACGAGCCTACAAGTGAATTCTACAGACCTCCTCAAGGTCAACGAACTAGTCAACCCATTCGGAACCCAATTTTTGAGCTTTCCGAAGGAGAGGACGAAACACCACTTCGTCCTAGGAGAACTCGAAGAGAGCCTACACGTTTTGAAGAGAGACGGACACCTTCCGTCAAATATGATTTCCCTAAGTTCAATGGGGAACATCTTCAAGAATGGCTATTCATGGCCGAACGTTTCTTCTTGTGTCACCATGTACCACAAGAAGAATGGATTGAAATCGCCACGGCCAACATGACCGGCGAAGCAACAACCCACTACCTCTGGTTTGAACATAAGACGGCCGACCCAACGTGGGAAAAATACAAAGCGAGTCTGCAGTTGCAGTTTGGAGACTCCACATTCATAGATTATGACGAGGATCTCAAAAACTTAACCCAGACCACCACCGTGCCTGTCTACCAAAGGCAATTCGAGAGGTTGGCCAGCATGGTGCAATGGCCAGAGAAGGCCCTCATAGGGTCGTTCAAGGGTGGACTACGAAGCGATATCAAAAGAGAGATGAAAATCCATCGCTTCGGTAGTTTAGAAGAATGTTTCGCAATGGCCAGGCTGTATGAGGAGAGAATTGAAGAGAGAAAAGAAGAAAAAAGAGAGAAACGAGAAAGAAAGGCGCGTAAGTCGGACAAGTTGAGGAAGAAACCCTCATTCTCCTCTACTTCTCGGAATCAAAGTAGAGAATTCCGTCCCCAAGGGAAGGAATTGGTTCCCTACAACCGTGGGAACGATTATAGGCCCAACCCAAGACCGGGCCGTGACCTCCCAACACGTTACCTGACCCCAAAACAAATAGAAGAGTATAGGAAGAAGGGCCTATGCTTTAGATGTGAGGGTAAGTGGGAGAAGAACCACCAGTGCAAGGCACTATTCAACATCGTGGTGGTTGATGAACCGGAGACAAGCTCCAGTTCAGAGAGCGATTCCTCCTCTAGCTCTAGTTCCAGTTCCTCGTCTGATGAGGAAGTCCAAGTGAAGAGAAAAGGAAAGAAAATTGAATCTGAGGAACCACAGAAGGGAGAAACCTCGAACAGAGAAGACAAATCTGAAGAGGTTGAATCCTTACATTCTATCCAGGATCCCCATAAGGCTAACGCCATGAGAGTTTTTGGCCGCATCAATGGCCAGAAAGTTTTGATTCTGCTCGATAGCGGTGCAACAAACAACTTCTTAACCGAAGAAGCCGCTGAGAAGTGCAAGGTCACTCTCAATGAGAGCAGCCCACAGACTATAATCGTGGGAGGGGGTCATAGACTCAAGTGCATTCATGAAGGAAAGGGCATTGATGTCAACATCAAGAAGAAGAACTTCAAAGTGGATTGCCTAGTCATTCCATTAGACGGAGTCGACTTGATTTTAGGAATGCCTTGGTTCCTAACTTGGAAGGATATTCGTTGGGATGTGAAGAACTTTGCCATGACGTTCATCCCAGACGGAGAAGGGGAATCGATCACTCTTCAGGGACTCACCAGCTCCACGCGTCCCAAGGCAGCATTGCGGTCCATCCAACATGAACAACCCGCTTGTTGGGTACTCACATTGGCTACGGATGTACCGGTATCTGAAGATAAGGTGGAAGAACCAATTCCACCAAGCATTCAATTGGTCCTAGACCAATTTCCAGCCATTTTTGATGAGCCCAAAGGCTTACCGCCTAAACGGGCATATGATCATCGCATCGTCCTCGCACATGGTGCGGAGCCTGTCAACGTCAGGCCATATAGGTATGGGCACAGCCAGAAGGCGGAGATCGAGCGCCTTGTGAAAGAAATGTTGGAAAGCGGAATCATTAGGCCTAGTTGCAGCCCTTTTTCTTCACCAGTTCTCTTAGTGAAGAAGAAGGACAACACTTGGCGATTCTGTATTGATTACAGGGCGCTGAATGAGGTGACCGTTAAGGATCGGCACCCCATACCAGTTATTGATGAGTTGTTAGACGAATTGGCCGGCGCCACAGTATTTTCCAAGATTGATCTCAGAGCCGGCTATCATCAAATCAGAATGTTCGATAAAGACGTCTTGAAGACAGCGTTCAGAACGCATGACGGGCATTATGAATTTCTCGTAATGCCTTTTGGACTGACAAATGCACCGGCTACATTCCAGCGGTGTATGAATGATGTGTTTAGAGCCCATCTCAGAGACTTCATCCTCGTATTTTTCGATGACATACTCATCTATAGTAAGGACGAGGAGCAACACAAGAGGCACCTGGAAATAACTCTAGGTATTCTTCAGGAGCACCAGCTCTTTGCGAAGATGTCCAAATGCAGTTTTGGACAATCTTCCATTGGATATCTCGGACACATCGTGTCCCGAGAAGGGGTTCGGGCAGACCCCGAAAAGTTGCACGCCATGGAGAAATGGCCTCTGCCCAAGGGCCTCAAAGGTCTAAGAGGATTCCTCGGATTAACTGGGTACTACAGGAGATTCATCCAGGAATATGGCATTATTGCCCAGCCCCTCACCCAGATGCTGAAGAAAGGAGCCTTCTCTTGGACTGAGAAGTCGAGAGTTGCTTTTGACAAGCTGAAAGCAGCTCTAATGACCGCCCCAGTACTAACTCTACCCGATTTCTCAAAGACTTTCACTATTGAAACAGATGCGTGTGAAGTCGGCGTCGGAGCAGTACTAGGACAAGATGGTCATCCCATCGCGTATATGTCCAAGGCCTTGACTAGCCGGGCCAAGCCCCTCTCCACATATGAGAAGGAGTTGCTTGCAATCGTAATCGCGGTGGAAAAGTGGCGTCCATACTTGATTGGACGCAAGTTTATCGTCAGGACCGATCAAAACAGCCTGAAGTACATGTTGAAACAACGTGTGTCCACCCCCACTCAACAGAGATGGCTAGCGAAGCTCTTGGGGTATGACTTTGAAATCGAGTACAAGAAGGGTCCTGAGAACAAGGCGGCGGATTCTCTTTCCCGCCTCACTGAACAGTTGATGACTTTGTCTGTGGTGGAGACGGACATTTGGACGAGATTAGCCCAGGATCAACATGATGACCAGTCATTAAGGCTAATCAAGACTTCGGTTCAACAGAACCCCGGATCCATTCCTTTGTATTCAGTCAAAGGAAATCTTCTGTATAGGAAGGACAAGGCTGTAGTCCCTCCTAACTCTGGGCTAAGGCAGGAACTCCTGCAGCATTTTCATGACACCCCCACAGCGGGTCATGAAGGGGTCGCTAAGACCCTTGCGCGAATAAAGGCCCAATTTTGGTGGCGAGGAATAAAGGCAGAAGTGCAAAACTACGTCAAGAAGTGTATAGTCTGCCAGAGGGAGAAGTACGAGGCCATCAAGCCTCCTGGTCATTTGAACCCTCTGCCTATACCAACCAAGCCGTGGACTGATGTCACGATGGACTTCATCGACGCCATGCCTCGATCAGAAGGGAAAGAGGCAGTCTTAGTTGTCGTGGATCGGCTCACGAAGTATAGTCACTTCGCCCCCTTGCCGAGGTTGTATCAAGGGCCACTTGTGGCCAACGTCTACCAAGAGTATATCGGGAAACTGCATGGAATGCCACAGTCCGTCGTCTGTGACAGAGACTCCATCTTTCTGAGTGCATTCTGGCAGGAGTACATGAAGAATATGGGTACGACGTTAAACTTTAGTACTGCCCACCACCCACAAACAGATGGGCAAAGTGAAATTGTCAACCGGTCCTTGGAGACTTATCTCCGTTGCTTCGCAGGAGAACGACCATCAACATGGGTTACGTATCTGCCTTGGGCAGAATGGTCGTACAACACGAGTCTTCACTCGTCTACTGGCATCACCCCTTACGAGGGTGTATATGGATTTCCACCCCCATCAATACCAAGGTATGAAGGAGGAACTGCGGAAGATGATGCAGTAGATTGTGAGTTGCGCACCAGAGAAGAGGTCTTAGAATCTCTCAAGGAAAACATCGTCAAGGCGCAAAATCGTATGAAGCAAGTGTACGATAAGGGAAGGAAGGACCGGGAGTTTCAGGTGGGAGACTATGTGTGGCTTAAGAGGTTGCCTCTTAAGCAAAAGTCCCTGATGGGTCAGCCCTATTCGAAGTTGCTACCTCGATATTATGGACCCTATCCGGTGATTCAGAAGATAGGGAAGGCTGCGTACAGACTTGGCCTTCCAAGAACAGCGTTGGTACATCCAGTCTTTCACGTCACCAGGCTTAAGCCTCATCAGGGTGATGTACCTACTTTGATCGAGCAAGTCCCGGATAGTTTGCCAACTCCCTACCGTATTCTCAAACACAGGTATATACAGCGGCAAGGGAGAACCAGGCACGAGGTGCTCGTAGAATGGGAGGGACCCGACAGGGGTACTTCTTGGGAGGAATTCGGGACGATCATTCACCGTTTCCCCTCTTCTAGCGCTCGAGGACAAGCGCAAAGTAGGGAGGGGGAATCTGTTACGGACCAATTTCCAGGTCCCGTGCAGATAGAGGCAGAGCAGGCCGAACCCAGTCGGCGTAAGAGGAAGGCGTCAGAGATTTGGGCGCGTTCTCTTCAGCTCGCGCAGGTAAGTCCCAAGGAGAAGGATTCTGCACCAGCGTCAGTTGCAGTGGGAGGAGCGGGAGGAGCAGCTGAAGCCAAGACGGTGCTTGAACTGGGTACGTCTCAGGGTGATTGTGATTCTAGAGTAGGTCTCACTAAGCTAGTAGAGTCTTAACCAAGTGAGTCCAGTCTTATGTCCCTTGAGGCTAGCCAAAGACCAAGGTCTTAGGCAAATGGCTCGGTCAAACCAGACCGAGCTCTTGATCTAACCAACCGAAGTGAGGGCGGGTCCCCTCACGAGGTCCCCACCCTGGGCTCACAAGGCTCAGGGGTTTAACCCTTTTGTTTACGAGTTGGGCATTAGGCCCGAGTCTAGTTTAAGTGTTTTTTGTTAAGCAAATAGGTTTGCTTTCGTTGGGTTTTGAAATAAGGACCTAGCCAAGCGGGTTGTGCTTGGCAATGTGGATTTGGATTGTGGGTAGAGAACGAGATCTGGATTGTAGACTCGTTCAATTAGGACATGTATATATTGTGTTGGATCTTAGAGTTTGTATCGAATTTTGGACTAAGGAAAGCATTTTGCTAAGTTGTATTCTTTCTCCTCCTCGTGAGGCTGTCTCTCTCTCCCTCGGTCTAGAGGCGAGTTCTTCATCTTCTTCGTCAGCCATCGAGTTTCACATGGTGAAATCTGCGGTGCCTCTCATCCCCTCGCGTCCCCTTGGCCTGTGACGCTTTCTAATTCCAGCAAAGCTTCGGGCATCGGAGATATTCCGGTGGTGAACTCAAAGCACGACGGCTTGCGGCGGATTCCTCCCTACCGGCGGCAATCCCTCCCTCGTCCACGGCTGATTCCCCTTTGAAACTGCAATTCCAGCAAGGTTGGTACCTTCTTCTCGACCCCGGTGAAGTTGAGAGGCTGCCTTTGCAACAGGGAAGGCTGAATTCGTTTGAGAATCCAGCAGCGACGGCTAAGAAATTACTTCTAGTTCTCGGCTTTCTTCTTGATTTTCGTAAAATTAATCTAGGACAGAAGTTGCTTAAGAGCGAGGCTTTCTTCTCGGCAAACTCGTGAGGAAGGTCTGTGCTAAATAGCAAGTTCTGCTTTATATTATCCTACGATCTTCTTGAAGAAAGTTCTTGAAACTTTGGGTTAATTCAGCCATAAAACGAAGAACGCGAGCGGTGGAAGTAGTCGAGTTTTAGCAAAGTAAAACTCGGTTTCTGTCCTCCCTCTTCTCCTTCGGTCCAGCAGGCTAAAACGTCCTGCTCTTCAAGATCTAACCGGTGGACTATCGATCGTACGAGTTCATTGTAATCGTCCAATCAAGTGCTCCAACATAGCCAAGTTTGGGTGAAATCGCTCGGTTGGATAGTGAGTTCGTGTCCTTGCCGGAATTCTGCTGTCTTCCGACGTGACCTGCAACTTCCGGTGCCATCTCCAGACTCCGGCGTTTTAGGACAGCCCTGCCCTTGTGCGAACCGAAGTCTGCGTGAAGCTTGAAGGGGCGTTCTGGTCTTTGGTGAGATTGAACTCAAACCAGGCCGGTCTTCCTCTCTTGGCGCGAGTCTACGTGCAGTCAACTCGGACCAGGTAAGTCCAATCCTCACCGTCCTCCTGTACACGTGTCAGCTATCCAGTTATCACCCCCAGCTCGTGTCCCACCTGGCCCATCGTGCCCCTTACCCGAAACTTAGTTATTTTCCACGTTCCTTAGCTTTAGGACCACTATATGCCACCTCGCCATCTTGCATTTTGGCTAAGTCTCCTCCTCCTCTCGCAAGCAATATCAGCCACACATCTGGCCACGTGGCAGCATCTCCTTGCCCACGAATAGGTCTCCCCTCCAGCTCGCCAGTCCCTTTTTCACCAAGCTCTCGTAGTTCGCCACCTCAACCCACGCGAGTCCCCCTTTGGCGCGCCACTTCCTCATTTCGAGCCCCTTTTCCCAAATTGTAGCGCAAGTCACTTAAGACCCGCACGTACCCTCAATCACGTCCTCATTCATTCCCCAACTACAGTTATTCTTAGCTGTTGATTCATCCACGTGTCTGCATCTCCCTTAGCCACGAGCTCCTCCAAGCCACGTCGCCCCACTTCCCCTAACCGTCTTCAATCGTGGCCCTTGATTTTCGCAACGTGTCACCATCTCCTTGCTCGAGAGACCTACTCGAGTCACTTAGTCTTTTTAGTCTTAGGAAACCCTCTTAGCTCGAGCTTAGTCCTAAGTCAATTTGACTTAGCCCCTAACCCGACTTAGGTGTCTTAGTCAAACCTAACCCAGTTTGACCTTGACCGAATCCAGTCAACTAGTCGTCTTCTTCTTATTTGACTTGAGCTCTTTAGTCCTAACCTCTTTCCAGCCTTAGATTCTCGGTCAACCCGAGCCCAGCTAGAACCACCCTAGTTGACTCGAGCCTAGCTCGAGTGACCCAGCTAACCTATCCCTAACCGAGGTCAGCCCTTGCCTAAGCCCCTCGTCCGAGCTCACCTTAACCTCACTTTCTCTAGTTCACCCTCTCGGTTTGACCCCCCTCTTAGCTAGGATAACCTCCCTTGTTAACCCAAGCCCCTTTTGACCCTCGGCCTACCCAGCCCGAGCCCTCTTAACTTGACTGGCCTACCCTTAGAGCCCCGCCAGTTCCAGCCCAGCCCAGCCGTAGCTAGGGACTAGGTTCAGTCGGCGACGCTAGCGCACCGCTAGCTGTCCCCGGCCAGCACCTCGGCCGCGTCCCGTCGTCGGATTTACTACCGGCGTCCGTGGCTGAGCCATTCGGAGAATAGGCAGGTAGGCACTGCCGAACTCGGCTTTCGCCCCCCTCGTCCTGTCCGCGGCTTCTGTCCAGCCTAGCGGCGACAGTCGGTCGCCCTCTCCTCTCGGCTCCAGGCAGCAGGTGGCTGCCTAGTCGGCCTTCCCTCGCCGACCCGTCTTCAGTCGGCAGGCGGCACTCGTCAGTACATCGGCGACGTCCAGTCGCTGCTCCGCCGGTGCCAAGGCGACAACCACTCGCCTTTGTTCCTGCCGCCGCCTCCGCAGTTCTGCTCTCGGCTATCCGACTCCTTCCGCCAGCCAACGCCGCACGTAACTCGCTGTCCTCTCGGCCACTCGTCATCAGGCAGCCCGATAGCAGGTCCGCGCCATTCTCGGCCGCGCGTCCACCGGCCATTCCCGACAGTAGGCGGCTGTCGCTGCTTCCCCGCGCTTCCGTCTCCGCTCAGCAGCAGACTGCTGCTCCAGCCGGCGTCTGCCAATCCGTCCGACAGCAGGAGGCTGTCCAGGCCGCGCGCTTCACGCCGGCCCGTTGCTGCATTGCCCGGGGGTTGGTCTTCACCCCGCGGTTGTTCCGGCTCAGCCAAGGCTAGCTCTTGGCCGGTAACACCTTAGCCCACTTGTAGATTCCGGGGAGGGTGTTTTGCTTTCTGTTTTAGGATTCCATTTAGTTTGTTTTAGTTATTGTTTTAGCCCAAGGCTTCGGCCTAGCTCCCTGCCGTGGTACCTCAAGGGCCAGCTGCCCGAGACACGACC
>NC_045140.1:30755850-30770850 GCF_008831285.2 Nymphaea colorata | reverse complement strand
TCCCACCCCCTTTTTACGCATAATTCCCTAAGCACCTGGCCACCTCGTGCTTATCTCATTATCACTTCCCTAAACCGTGTAACCCCTCCCCCATCTTGCGAGCCATCTCCTTCCCCATGGGACCCACACGATTCCACATGGCAAAGCCTTAGGAATTTCCTTTAGCTATCTTCTCCTCCTTTCCCTCTCGGTTGCTACAGCTCACCCTTTCCACAACCGAATCCCACCTTCTCCTCCAAGTCTCGCCACATGTCCTAATCTTCTTTCCTTGTGAGGTTACGAGAGATTCACGTGGGCCCAAGCCCAATTCACTCTCCCTTCCTCGTGCGATCCTCCTTCCTTATTCTAAGGAAATTTTGGATCCTTTTTTCCTTATCGCTATCTCTCTTAGCGATTCTCTTGATTGAGAAGATCTCCCTTGGCGCCACCTTAGGTAACCTCCACCTGGTCCCTATCCCCAGCCCGTTAGGAAATCTGCTTGCGCCACCTCACCTATCTTCATTAGGTAACCCCCTCACTCGAGCCCTTGTCTTGTTCCCATCATTGCCCTTGCCTTAACTAGATTAGGAAACCACCCCCGTTTTTGAATTACTTCCTCGTAGCTAGAACCCCATCGTGTTATCTTCTGGACTCCCCTCAGCCACGAGCCTCCTTTCCTTATTTGTGGAAAGTAGCCACGGTCAAAAGGCAATCAAGTCAACACTTGCCAAAGACCAAACCCACTTCGTACGGCTAGACCCAAGCCGCCCTTTCCTTCCGCACCCACTTTCTCTCTCTTGAGTCTTGACTTGATCCGAGTCAACCGTCCTACAATTGAACCTAAGCCTAGTTCAAGTCGACCCTTCTCACATCTGAACCCAAACCTAGTCTTAGTCACAACCCAAGCTTGACCTAGCCCTGCCAGCCTTAGACGGACCCACTTGTAGTTAGGTCTCCTTGAGTTCTAGACCGAACTCTTCTCCTTAGCTAGGTTCTCCAAGGTTCTAGACCGAACCTTTCCCCTTGGTTAGCTTAGTCGGCGCTTCTTCTTGGCCAGACCAGCCAAGCCCGAACCAACTTCTAGCTTGCCTCACGCGCCATCTTCCCCCTTAGGAAAACCTCTTTGTGTGACCTCGTCCTAATCCGTCACCTCTCCTCTTGCCTTAGAAGAATTAGGGAATCTGCACCGCCACCTATCCTCCTTCCGCACTAGCCAATCTAGATGATTCGAGCTTACCTCGAGTGCCTCTATTGACCACCTCGCCCGGACCCATCTACTTGGTCCAGTAGTAGCTACCTTCTAGTCGACCCTAACTCTCTCTCGGTCTTCATTGACCCTGACCCGAGCTTAGGCTCGCTTGTCTGCAGCCTTCCCACTTAGCCTCACTTGTAGTTAGGCGACCTCAAATCCTTACCTAATACCACGGACTAAGCCTACCCCGACCCTTAAACCACTTTACTAGACCGAACCTCCTATAGAGCCCAATCCAGCCAAGCCCAACCCGAGCCTTAGATAGGTCTAGGTTTGTCCGGGTTCTTCCTTGAACCCGCCAGTTCTTGAAGGCTCTCCCCACACTCAAAGGGATCCTTCCAGCGGTAGTAAGCTCTTACTACCACCTTGCGCACGGCCAGGAGGGCCAGTTCCAGCAGCTGTCCGGCATCCTTTCCTGACTATCGTGAAGATCATCGGCGCCGAATCTACTTCCTAGCGCTGACGTCCATCGCTGCCATCTTCAGCCGGCCCCTTTCTCTCCTTGCTGCTGTATTGCCCGAGGGTTGGAATTCTCCTCGTGGCCCTTGCTGATCATATCCAAGCCCCAGCTTGGAAGGTATAACCCCCATCCCCCTATAGACACGCGGGCAGGGCGTTTTAATATTGCATTTGCTTTTCAGCCCGGCTACGGCCATTGTTGACTGAAGTGGTACCTCGACGGCCCTTGGCCTAGACACGACCACGAGTCGACCAGCCTCCTAGGGAATTGGGTGTGGTTTGTACGCCTCTAGGATGATGGTTTGAATGGTTTGCATGGTTTGTTCTGAGTGAGTTGTGAGTGCAATCTTGTATCGCGAACGATTGTAAAGCCTCACACCCCTCGTAGTTCATTGTAGTAGGTTTGACTTAGATAGGTTTTTTGGGATTACCCCCACTTGTATTCACGTCCTACTGGGTTTGCGCCGGGGTCCTGTCCGGCCGGGTAGTCCATTTGTATAATTTGTTTAGGTTTTTTTGATTTAGGCTCACCTCAGGAGATCTTGGATTTAGGATTCGGAACTAGGTTCGACTGCTCTAGCTCGGCCGGGTTTCGGGGTCCTAACAATTGGTATCAGAGCCGTCTTGAGGTGAAAATCTGGACTCTACTTGCACTTGGCCTTGAAGATTCGGCGTCAACTGGCAGTAGAAGACAGATTCTATTTTCAGCATTTCCGTTTTTAGAGTTAGACAGTGTTTTCGGGTTTCTGGACTGTGACAGTCTGCGGCAGTATATCGGCGAGTTCAGGGGGCAAAAGAAGTCGGATTGACCTGAAATTTGGTGGACGGATTCGTATTTATATACTCTACAAAAGTTGTTTATACCACCCGAGGTGATTCGGCAGGAGATATTAGTTTTGAACCTGTTTTTGAAAGAACAGCCTGTTCGGACAGAACCTGTCCGGGTAGCAGTCCTGCGAAAATTTTGTGTTGGTCCAGAGGCTTCCTGAAGTCGGATTCAGCTCAAATTTGATGAGTAGCTTGGTAACTATTTTATCTTGCTACTGACCAAGTTTGAAGGGAACAGCCAGAAGTCAGTACACTAGTTGTTTTCAGCGTGCTTATTACAACAGTTAGGTTGCTTTGGCAGAATTAGGCGTTCTTGGTGTGTTTTGCTTCAGCATTGCTTGGTAGAGTAGAAGACGAATTCGGGTGCCGTCTAGTAGAGCAGAAATGGACTTAATCCTTTGCACCTATGAGAATGGCGTGTGCATTCGGGAAGATACGTTGATCCACGGACGTACTTGGGACCAAGGCCCAAAGTGGACTTATATCCAAGTAGGCAGTAACCCCGATTGCAACTTGAGGATCCGACACCTCAGCTTACAAGGGTGTCGTTTTGAGTTAGCCATAAATAAGGATAACCAAGAAGTGTGGGTCACCAAAACCACTTACCCGAGTAGACTTAGTGTAGCTGGATACGAAGTGAAATATCAAGTTTGGGCGCCAATCTACCATGGAGATGTCATCGAAGTTGGTATCTCGAGTCTTCGCTTCGTGTTAGAAGAAAGACTCACGCCTGTGACCGAGGAGCAAAAAGAATATCATCGGGAGTCTAACGGTGAAGATGAGCAAGATGACCAAAGCACAAGGTCTCTTACGTGGGACGAAGTGCTCAAAAAGATGAACTCGATGCTTGAAAGGATGGATCACAGAGAGGCGATTAGAAATAAGGAAATAGCCAACGATAATAGGCGGTCTGAACTTGCTACAGAGTCGGACACAGAGAGTAGTGACGACAGCGATGAAGAAACCTCATCAGAAAGCGATAGTGCAGAATCATCAAGTGATGAGGAACCTGAATTGTCGGTCCAAAGTGGTGCCAAAGTCGATAATGTAAAATCTTCGAATGGCACAAAAGTTGTCGTTACTAAGAAAGGAATACTACGGACCCCTAATCTTTCCTCTCCCACGAAAAGCTTGTTAACGTTTCCCAAGGAGAGGACAGGTATATTAGGACCGGCTACTGAGTATTTCCCTTATGGCATACCGAGCAAGAAACAACAAGAAAAAACTGAGTTTGAGGTTACAGCTGGACCAATCTCAGTAAAGGATCAAAAGGGATTACTTGCTACTCCTCCAGCCACGGAAAAGCTAGACAAACTTAGCAAGGAGGATATGCCAAAGAAGTCAGGATCGTTTCCCCAGCCACGGCGTACAGGCGTTGCCAAAATATATAGGCAGTTTTATTCTATGAAACCGCCAGTACCCAGTGTTCAGCAGTTTAATGCAGAAGATTTCGAAAAAGCCAACAAGAAAAATACTATATTCGAATCCCATGCAACTTTGGATAGGGGAATGAATGACAAGCCCCATGAAGCATTCCAAGAGAGGGGCGGTAATAAAAGTCCACTCCCATTACCTGAGCAGACAACAGAGTCATGGACAGAACGAGAAATCCTTGAAGAAATTGAAAGCTTATGTCAAAACTCAGGAGGGCACATGGTTATCAAACCGAAGGAGAGTTCTACCAACGAAGAACCAGAACCCACCCTTGATGTTCTTACGGCTAAGATTCAACCTAAGGAGGGTGGTATGGACCTAACTCTCGAAAAGACACACAGAAGTTGGGCAACAAGAGAACTTCAAAAGATAGTGACCCAAGAACTCGTGGGTCCAGACTTTCAGATTCAGGGTGCCCAAAGTAAGAGTACAGCCCTTTGGAAAAAGGAAGGAAAGGCGAGAGTAATACGTAAACCGCAAGAAGGCCAAGCTTGTGGAGTGACTCGAAATGAACCAAAACTGGTTACCACTACTCGTCAACAAAAGGGCCCTAACAAACCCGAACTGAGACAAAGAACCAAGTCATTCATCGTCCGAGGTTTGTTAGAAGATGAAATCTTGGCTACGTCCCAAGGAATCCTCCCGGAACCTGAAAATGACAGCAAGAGCAGTTCGGAGGATTACCATGGAAAAACTAGGATCTACCCCAAGGAGCAAAAAGGGGAACAACAACCAAGCAAGGTAGATCAAGAAACCCTCATTGCGCAAGTAATGCCAAACGAAAGTAAGAGGTATTCGCTGGCCACCTTAGATAAACGACAGCTTCATCCTAAGGAGGGTGGCCACAACAAACAACAAACACCAACTCTGGGGCACTGCGTTGAAAAACTTTACCCAGAGCGTTGGAGAGCCTATCGGTTCCCAGACTCTCCCAACTGTAGTCGTGAGTTAAGGGATTCAAACAACACCCTTATAACTCACGAACATAGCCCATGTAAGATAAGTGCAGCAGAAGCGCAGTGGGCCTTGAATAAAGGCAAGAAATCAATTGAGAACAACACGATGCTGCATACACCATCTACGGGCAGAGCGCTGCAAGGGCAGCATAAGCTTTTTATTGGGCAGCTACCAAGAGACTACGGTCCAAGGCAGTTGCAATCAAAAGTGGAGAGCAGTTCAGCTAGGGCCTACACTCAAGTTTATTCAAGAGGCCCAAGAAGGTGTTTCTTAGACCTAAGGAATTCCTTAAGAACACTACCCAGGGATTATGGACCAGAAAAACGTAAAGGGGTAGCAAGTGGAGAACAGACCCATCCGGAAGAATGTGTGGCAAGAGCTTGGGGACAAGCTCATTTTAAGGAGGGTGGATCTGTTACGAGCCAAATTTCCACTAGGTCCGTTAGGACCAAACCCGGGACCAAAGTAGGTCCAGCAAGGCTCGTGGAGGCTGGAAATGACTTGACCAGCCTAGAAAGATCGTCTCACGAGGATAAAAAGCAACTTGGAGTTATTGCAGAGGGCGGAGCGGGCGGAGCAACAACGGCCAAGTGCAAGAGCTACAAGGTCGAACCTCAGAAGCGGTCATGATCCAAGTTGGGACTCAACCGACTAGAGTGGTCAGAACCTATATGGAGTCCTAGAACCTAGATCAAACGAAGTAAGCCTAGGCGGAACCTAGGCAAATCGGGATGAGCCTACCCAAGCTCATCCATGCGCCCAAGAGAAAACGGATCCTAGATCCGTGGGTTTACAATTCTTTGGACGGGTAGCGCCCACTTTAATTCAGCTTTGGATTTCTTTAGTATTAGATTTGAATCATGTAAAGAACCGGTTCGGATTGTGAACCGAGTCACTTAGAGTAGTATATAAGTCTTCGCTCCTTTGTAAAAATTATGCTATTGAATATTGAAGAAAGAGAATGTGTTGATTGGAGGTGTTGGGCGCAAGGCCCTTGTCTCTCTCTCGTCTTTTCTGGCTCACCTCTCTCCCGCGGTGGTCTCTCTCGTTGCCTTAGAATCTCTTCTCTCTTTTGGACGTCTCCTTGCCCCATGGCGTTTTCCTACTCGTCCTCAAGGTAAATCTCGGTCCTTTGTCATTTTCTTTGTGACGCTTTTCTTCTCTTTGTCGTCTCCTAGGTGATTCAACATTGCTTCCTCCATCTGGTCATCCGAAGGTCCCTCTTCTTTCCCACCTTTGTTTTCTGGTCTTCCTCCTTCCTATCGACCGACGGCTTAAGGCTAAGAACCACGAAGTAGCTCCGGCGAAGGCGCGGCTCCTTAGACCACGAATACTCCCCACGGCATGCTAGTGGATTCGGTACCTTCCTTCTAAAAAACCAGAAGGTTGAGAGGCTGATCCATCACCGGGATGATTGAAGAAGGACGAACAACGTTCATCTTCAAAAAGGACTAAAAGCGAGGTTAGTACTTTGGGATTTCTTGTTGGAAATAGGTGGTTCGTTGGGAGCATTCTAGAGGTGATTTTCTAGTTCGTTCTAAGACTGGTTCACGGTGCCAAACCCGTGAGTTAGTTCTGGAATCCCAGCAGAAAATCCACCCTTAGAATCTCTCTTACGAGGCCTAGATCCGATCTTTTATCTCTTGGTGCAAATCTGGAAGAATCAAGGAACCGACGGTGAAAAGAGTATAGAAATATAGTTCGGTTTCAAAGAGCTCCACCAGCAAGAGCAGCAAGAGAAAATACGTGATAGATGGTGGTTTAAAGAGTGATCCCGGCAGAAAATTAGTGTCAAGGTGATTGCCAAAAGAAAAGGAATCATTTCGGTTCATTTGGTGAAAATCGGAGTTTCATAACAATGATTGAGCCTTGGCCGGAATAGTCCTATCTTCGGTGGCCGCTGCATACTTTCCGGTCACCCTGAGTTTTCCGACGACAAGGACAGAATTACCCTCCAGTGAATTCGAATTCCTAACTAGCTTGTGGGGGTATTTTGGTCAATCTTGGAGGAGCGCACTAGGGCCTTCAACCCTAGCCGCCGGTGCTTCATCGCACTTTCCTTGACCGTCGGCTTCATTTTGGTAAGTCTTCTTCTTTCTTTTGTTGTGTTAATCCTAGCCTTAGTTGTGCCACGTGTCGTCCATCCAAGAGCCTTCCCCTTTTGTGTCGACCTACCCTCTAAATTTTATTTCCATCGTAGCCACTTGCCTTATCTTCTAGATATCGCATGATTCCACCTTCCCTTGTTTCTAGCTAAGTAGCTTGCCACCTCATCCTTACCCAAATCGTCCCACCCCCTTTTTACGCATAATTCCCTAAGCACCTGGCCACCTCGTGCTTATCTCATTATCACTTCCCTAAACCGTGTAACCCCTCCCCCATCTTGCGAGCCATCTCCTTCCCCATGGGACCCACACGATTCCACATGGCAAAGCCTTAGGAATTTCCTTTAGCTATCTTCTCCTCCTTTCCCTCTCGGTTGCTACAGCTCACCCTTTCCACAACCGAATCCCACCTTCTCCTCCAAGTCTCGCCACATGTCCTAATCTTCTTTCCTTGTGAGGTTACGAGAGATTCACGTGGGCCCAAGCCCAATTCACTCTCCCTTCCTCGTGCGATCCTCCTTCCTTATTCTAAGGAAATTTTGGATCCTTTTTCCTTATCGCTATCTCTCTTAGCGATTCTCTTGATTGAGAAGATCTCCCTTGGCGCCACCTTAGGTAACCTCCACCTGGTCCCTATCCCCAGCCCGTTAGGAAATCTGCTTGCGCCACCTCACCTATCTTCATTAGGTAACCCCCTCACTCGAGCCCTTGTCTTGTTCCCATCATTGCCCTTGCCTTAACTAGATTAGGAAACCACCCCCGTTTTTGAATTACTTCCTCGTAGCTAGAACCCCATCGTGTTATCTTCTGGACTCCCCTCAGCCACGAGCCTCCTTTCCTTATTTGTGGAAAGTAGCCACGGTCAAAAGGCAATCAAGTCAACACTTGCCAAAGACCAAACCCACTTCGTACGGCTAGACCCAAGCCGCCCTTTCCTTCCGCACCCACTTTCTCTCTCTTGAGTCTTGACTTGATCCGAGTCAACCGTCCTACAATTGAACCTAAGCCTAGTTCAAGTCGACCCTTCTCACATCTGAACCCAAACCTAGTCTTAGTCACAACCCAAGCTTGACCTAGCCCTGCCAGCCTTAGACGGACCCACTTGTAGTTAGGTCTCCTTGAGTTCTAGACCGAACTCTTCTCCTTAGCTAGGTTCTCCAAGGTTCTAGACCGAACCTTTCCCCTTGGTTAGCTTAGTCGGCGCTTCTTCTTGGCCAGACCAGCCAAGCCCGAACCAACTTCTAGCTTGCCTCACGCGCCATCTTCCCCCTTAGGAAAACCTCTTTGTGTGACCTCGTCCTAATCCGTCACCTCTCCTCTTGCCTTAGAAGAATTAGGGAATCTGCACCGCCACCTATCCTCCTTCCGCACTAGCCAATCTAGATGATTCGAGCTTACCTCGAGTGCCTCTATTGACCACCTCGCCCGGACCCATCTACTTGGTCCAGTAGTAGCTACCTTCTAGTCGACCCTAACTCTCTCTCGGTCTTCATTGACCCTGACCCGAGCTTAGGCTCGCTTGTCTGCAGCCTTCCCACTTAGCCTCACTTGTAGTTAGGCGACCTCAAATCCTTACCTAATACCACGGACTAAGCCTACCCCGACCCTTAAACCACTTTACTAGACCGAACCTCCTATAGAGCCCAATCCAGCCAAGCCCAACCCGAGCCTTAGATAGGTCTAGGTTTGTCCGGGTTCTTCCTTGAACCCGCCAGTTCTTGAAGGCTCTCCCCACACTCAAAGGGATCCTTCCAGCGGTAGTAAGCTCTTACTACCACCTTGCGCACGGCCAGGAGGGCCAGTTCCAGCAGCTGTCCGGCATCCTTTCCTGACTATCGTGAAGATCATCGGCGCCGAATCTACTTCCTAGCGCTGACGTCCATCGCTGCCATCTTCAGCCGGCCCCTTTCTCTCCTTGGTGCTGTATTGCCCGAGGGTTGGAATTCTCCTCGTGGCCCTTGCTGATCATATCCAAGCCCCAGCTTGGAAGGTATAACCCCCATCCCCCTATAGACATGCGGGCAGGGCGTTTTAATATTGCATTTGCTTTTCAGCCCGGCTACGGCCATTGTTGACTGAAGTGGTACCTCGACGGCCCTTGGCCTAGACACGACCACGAGTCGACCAGCCTCCTAGGGAATTGGGTGTGGTTTGTACGCCTCTAGGATGATGGTTTGAATGGTTTGCATGGTTTGTTCTGAGTGAGTTGTGAGTGCAATCTTGTATCGCGAACGATTGTAAAGCCTCACACCCCTCGTAGTTCATTGTAGTAGGTTTGACTTAGATAGGTTTTTTGGATTACCCCCACTTGTATTCACGTCCTACTGGGTTTGCGCCGGGGTCCTGTCCGGCCGGGTAGTCCATTTGTATAATTTGTTTAGTTTTTTTGATTTAGGCTCACCTCAGGAGATCTTGGATTTAGGATTCGGAACTAGGTTCGACTGCTCTAGCTCGGCCGGGTTTCGGGGTCCTAACAATTGGTATCAGAGCCGTTGAGGTGAAAATCTGGACTCTACTTGCACTTGGCCTTGAAGATTCGGCGTCAACTGGCAGTAGAAGACAGATTCTATTTTCAGCATTTCCGTTTTTAGAGTTAGACAGTGTTTTCGGGTTTCTGGACTGTGACAGTCTGCGGCAGTATATCGGCGAGTTCAGGGGGCAAAAGAAGTCGGATTGACCTGAAATTTGGTGGACGGATTCGTATTTATATACTCTACAAAAGTTGTTTATACCACCCGAGGTGATTCGGCCGGAGATATTAGTTTTGAACCTGTTTTTGAAAGAACAGCCTGTTCGGACAGAACCTGTCCGGGTAGCAGTCCTGCGAAAATTTTGTGTTGGTCCAGAGGCTTCCTGAAGTCGGATTCAGCTCAAATTTGATGAGTAGCTTGGTAACTATTTTATCTTGCTACTGACCAAGTTTGAAGGGAACAGCCAGAAGTCAGTACACTAGTTGTTTTCAGCGTGCTTATTACAACAGTTAGGTTGCTTGGCAGAATTAGGCGTTCTTGGTGTGTTTTGCTTCAGCATTGCTTGGTAGAGTAGAAGACGAATTCGGGTGCCGTCTAGTAGAGCAGAAATGGACTTAATCCTTTGCACCTATGAGAATGGCGTGTGCATTCGGGAAGATACGTTGATCCACGGACGTACTTGGGACCAAGGCCCAAAGTGGACTTATATCCAAGTAGGCAGTAACCCCGATTGCAACTTGAGGATCCGACACCTCAGCTTACAAGGGTGTCGTTTTGAGTTAGCCATAAATAAGGATAACCAAGAAGTGTGGGTCACCAAAACCACTTACCCGAGTAGACTTAGTGTAGCTGGATACGAAGTGAAATATCAAGTTTGGGCGCCAATCTACCATGGAGATGTCATCGAAGTTGGTATCTCGAGTCTTCGCTTCGTGTTAGAAGAAAGACTCACGCCTGTGACCGAGGAGCAAAAAGAATATCATCGGGAGTCTAACGGTGAAGATGAGCAAGATGACCAAAGCACAAGGTCTCTTACGTGGGACGAAGTGCTCAAAAAGATGAACTCGATGCTTGAAAGGATGGATCACAGAGAGGCGATTAGAAATAAGGAAATAGCCAACGATAATAGGCGGTCTGAACTTGCTACAGAGTCGGACACAGAGAGTAGTGACGACAGCGATGAAGAAACCTCATCAGAAAGCGATAGTGCAGAATCATCAAGTGATGAGGAACCTGAATTGTCGGTCCAAAGTGGTGCCAAAGTCGATAATGTAAAATCTTCGAATGGCACAAAAGTTGTCGTTACTAAGAAAGGAATACTACGGACCCCTAATCTTTCCTCTCCCACGAAAAGCTTGTTAACGTTTCCCAAGGAGAGGACAGGTATATTAGGACCGGCTACTGAGTATTTCCCTTATGGCATACCGAGCAAGAAACAACAAGAAAAAACTGAGTTTGAGGTTACAGCTGGACCAATCTCAGTAAAGGATCAAAAGGGATTACTTGCTACTCCTCCAGCCACGGAAAAGCTAGACAAACTTAGCAAGGAGGATATGCCAAAGAAGTCAGGATCGTTTCCCCAGCCACGGCGTACAGGCGTTGCCAAAATATATAGGCAGTTTTATTCTATGAAACCGCCAGTACCCAGTGTTCAGCAGTTTAATGCAGAAGATTTCGAAAAAGCCAACAAGAAAAATACTATATTCGAATCCCATGCAACTTTGGATAGGGGAATGAATGACAAGCCCCATGAAGCATTCCAAGAGAGGGGCGGTAATAAAAGTCCACTCCCATTACCTGAGCAGACAACAGAGTCATGGACAGAACGAGAAATCCTTGAAGAAATTGAAAGCTTATGTCAAAACTCAGGAGGGCACATGGTTATCAAACCGAAGGAGAGTTCTACCAACGAAGAACCAGAACCCACCCTTGATGTTCTTACGGCTAAGATTCAACCTAAGGAGGGTGGTATGGACCTAACTCTCGAAAAGACACACAGAAGTTGGGCAACAAGAGAACTTCAAAAGATAGTGACCCAAGAACTCGTGGGTCCAGACTTTCAGATTCAGGGTGCCCAAAGTAAGAGTACAGCCCTTTGGAAAAAGGAAGGAAAGGCGAGAGTAATACGTAAACCGCAAGAAGGCCAAGCTTGTGGAGTGACTCGAAATGAACCAAAACTGGTTACCACTACTCGTCAACAAAAGGGCCCTAACAAACCCGAACTGAGACAAAGAACCAAGTCATTCATCGTCCGAGGTTTGTTAGAAGATGAAATCTTGGCTACGTCCCAAGGAATCCTCCCGGAACCTGAAAATGACAGCAAGAGCAGTTCGGAGGATTACCATGGAAAAACTAGGATCTACCCCAAGGAGCAAAAAGGGGAACAACAACCAAGCAAGGTAGATCAAGAAACCCTCATTGCGCAAGTAATGCCAAACGAAAGTAAGAGGTATTCGCTGGCCACCTTAGATAAACGACAGCTTCATCCTAAGGAGGGTGGCCACAACAAACAACAAACACCAACTCTGGGGCACTGCGTTGAAAAACTTTACCCAGAGCGTTGGAGAGCCTATCGGTTCCCAGACTCTCCCAACTGTAGTCGTGAGTTAAGGGATTCAAACAACACCCTTATAACTCACGAACATAGCCCATGTAAGATAAGTGCAGTAGAAGCGCAGTGGGCCTTGAATAAAGGCAAGAAATCAATTGAGAACAACACGATGCTGCATACACCATCTACGGGCAGAGCGCTGCAAGGGCAGCATAAGCTTTTTATTGGGCAGCTACCAAGAGACTACGGTCCAAGGCAGTTGCAATCAAAAGTGGAGAGCAGTTCAGCTAGGGCCTACACTCAAGTTTATTCAAGAGGCCCAAGAAGGTGTTTCTTAGACCTAAGGAATTCCTTAAGAACACTACCCAGGGATTATGGACCAGAAAAACGTAAAGGGGTAGCAAGTGGAGAACAGACCCATCCGGAAGAATGTGTGGCAAGAGCTTGGGGACAAGCTCATTTTAAGGAGGGTGGATCTGTTACGAGCCAAATTTCCACTAGGTCCGTTAGGACCAAACCCGGGACCAAAGTAGGTCCAGCAAGGCTCGTGGAGGCTGGAAATGACTTGACCAGCCTAGAAAGATCGTCTCACGAGGATAAAAAGCAACTTGGAGTTATTGCAGAGGGCGGAGCGGGCGGAGCAACAACGGCCAAGTGCAAGAGCTACAAGGTCGAACCTCAGAAGCGGTCATGATCCAAGTTGGGACTCAACCGACTAGAGTGGTCAGAACCTATATGGAGTCCTAGAACCTAGATCAAACGAAGTAAGCCTAGGCGGAACCTAGGCAAATCGGGATGAGCCTACCCAAGCTCATCCATGCGCCCAAGAGAAAACGGATCCTAGATCCGTGGGTTTACAATTCTTTGGACGGGTAGCGCCCACTTTAATTCAGCTTTGGATTTCTTTAGTATTAGATTTGAATCATGTAAAGAACCGGTTCGGATTGTGAACCGAGTCACTTAGAGTAGTATATAAGTCTTCGCTCCTTTGTAAAAATTATGCTATTGAATATTGAAGAAAGAGAATGTGTTGATTGGAGGTGTTGGGCGCAAGGCCCTTGTCTCTCTCTCGTCTTTTCTGGCTCACCTCTCTCCCGCGGTGGTCTCTCTCGTTGCCTTAGAATCTCTTCTCTCTTTTGGACGTCTCCTTGCCCCATGGCGTTTTCCTACTCGTCCTCAAGGTAAATCTCGGTCCTTTGTCATTTTCTTTGTGACGCTTTTCTTCTCTTTGTCGTCTCCTAGGTGATTCAACATTGCTTCCTCCATCTGGTCATCCGAAGGTCCCTCTTCTTTCCCACCTTTGTTTTCTGGTCTTCCTCCTTCCTATCGACCGACGGCTTAAGGCTAAGAACCACGAAGTAGCTCCGGCGAAGGCGCGGCTCCTTAGACCACGAATACTCCCCACGGCATGCTAGTGGATTCGGTACCTTCCTTCTAAAAAACCAGAAGGTTGAGAGGCTGATCCATCACCGGGATGATTGAAGAAGGACGAACAACGTTCATCTTCAAAAAGGACTAAAAGCGAGGTTAGTACTTTGGGATTTCTTGTTGGAAATAGGTGGTTCGTTGGGAGCATTCTAGAGGTGATTTTCTAGTTCGTTCTAAGACTGGTTCACGGTGCCAAACCCGTGAGTTAGTTCTGGAATCCCAGCAGAAAAGCCACCCTTAGAATCTCTCTTACGAGGCCTAGATCCGATCTTTTATCTCTTGGTGCAAATCTGGAAGAATCAAGGAACCGACGGTGAAAAGAGTATAGAAATATAGTTCGGTTTCAAAGAGCTCCACCAGCAAGAGCAGCAAGAGAAAATACGTGATAGATGGTGGTTTAAAGAGTGATCCCGGCAGAAAATTAGTGTCAAGGTGATTGCCAAAAGAAAAGGAATCATTTCGGTTCATTTGGTGAAAATCGGAGTTTCATAACAATGATTGAGCCTTGGCCGGAATAGTCCTATCTTCGGTGGCCGCTGCATACTTTCCGGTCACCCTGAGTTTTCCGACGACAAGGACAGAATTACCCTCCAGTGAATTCGAATTCCTAACTAGCTTGTGGGGGTATTTTGGTCAATCTTGGAGGAGCGCACTAGGGCCTTCAACCCTAGCCGCCGGTGCTTCATCGCACTTTCCTTGACCGTCGGCTTCATTTTTGGTAAGTCTTCTTCTTTCTTTTGTTGTGTTAATCCTAGCCCTTAGTTGTGCCACGTGTCGTCCATCCAAGAGCCTTCCCCTTTTGTGTCGACCTACCCTCTAAATTTTATTTCCATCGTAGCCACTTGCCTTATCTTCTAGATATCGCATGATTCCACCTTCCCTTGTTTCTAGCTAAGTAGCTTGCCACCTCATCCTTACCCAAATCGTCCCACCCCCTTTTTACGCATAATTCCCTAAGCACCTGGCCACCTCGTGCTTATCTCATTATCACTTCCCTAAACCGTGTAACCCCTCCCCCATCTTGCGAGCCATCTCCTTCCCCATGGGACCCACACGATTCCACATGGCAAAGCCTTAGGAATTTCCTTTAGCTATCTTCTCCTCCTTTCCCTCTCGGTTGCTACAGCTCACCCTTTCCACAACCGAATCCCACCTTCTCCTCCAAGTCTCGCCACATGTCCTAATCTTCTTTCCTTGTGAGGTTACGAGAGATTCACGTGGGCCCAAGCCCAATTCACTCTCCCTTCCTCGTGCGATCCTCCTTCCTTATTCTAAGGAAATTTTGGATCCTTTTTTCCTTATCGCTATCTCTCTTAGCGATTCTCTTGATTGAGAAGATCTCCCTTGGCGCCACCTTAGGTAACCTCCACCTGGTCCCTATCCCCAGCCCGTTAGGAAATCTGCTTGCGCCACCTCACCTATCTTCATTAGGTAACCCCCTCACTCGAGCCCTTGTCTTGTTCCCATCATTGCCCTTGCCTTAACTAGATTAGGAAACCACCCCCGTTTTTGAATTACTTCCTCGTAGCTAGAACC
>NC_045140.1:30740850-30748350 GCF_008831285.2 Nymphaea colorata | reverse complement strand
CTATTACAACAATGTGGGTTCGAGGCCTTACAAGCGTAGCGTACAACATGAACTCATTCCTCACTCATTCCAGCATTCAACACATTCATCAAACCACGCATACAATCCTTAGGACGTGCAAACCATCACCATGCACCCTAGGAAGGTCCGTAGTCCGGGTTCGTGTCCTTAGCTAACGAGCTTTGGAGGTAACCCAAGCACTACACGCCCGGAGGCAAGGCTGAAAACAAGTGCACCCGCCCTCGAATCTATAGGGTGATTCGGGTGCCTACCTGGCTGAAGCTAGTTCAGCAAGCGACCAAGGGCAAAGGCCAAAGCCCCTTGGTAATCAGCACGTCGGTCTTCGCAAGCGAGGCGCCCGTTCAAGTTGGTCTCTCCTCCTTGCTCAAGACGTAGACAGCATAGTTACTGTTTTGTAATTCAGCAACTTAAAACGGGAGAAGGGATTGCACTTAGCTGGAAATGATGGAACCCCTAGTGCTGTGATGAAGTAGGGGGAAGCTAGCGCTGACAAGGTGACAGCGTACACCCTTCTTCTCCCGGGATCAGCTCAGCACACGGTTGTTGGACTGCTCCTCCTTCTCAGCAATACACTCCAGAAAATGAATAGAGAAGGTTACTGTCGAAATTAGCAAGGAAACGGAGTATTTCCAAGCATCGTTAGGAGACTTCACCGTGAGAACATTTTACCCCTGTTCGTTGTTGAGTTTAGGGGGATGCAAGCGCCGCTTAGCCCGGCGTAAGCTATGTCTCCTAACAGGTGTAGCTGCAATCGATTAGGCCCTGCTGTCCGCAACACCTTCCACCGTTGGGCTACAATGCACTTCAAACAAGGGCGAGCAAATCACTGACAAAGGCAAAGATTAAGAGCAGTATTTCGAAGGTGGAGAGGCGTCACCAGATTGAGGATTAAACCCCTGGAGCTAGACGATGAAGGGGTGAGGCAAGCTTCGATTGACGCCGAAGCACGCGCGCTGTCCTGGACAGCTCAAGCTCCCTGGTTCTCTGGTGAAGGTTCTGGATTCTCAGGCTTTGCCGATCTTCCAAAAATCATTAAAAATCATCCACAGCTCGGATTGGGCTGAAATTTGGTGGGTAGCTGCCTCTGATGATTATGAAGGGACGCTCCAAAAATCACTGCAATCGGAGCCCTCTAAGGTCAAGTCGTTGAAGGCTGAAGGCGCCGAACTGTCACAGTCAACAGGCTCTGTTCAGGAACAGAACAGAACGCAGGCGAGTTCCAGAGTAGTCCGTCTTCAAAAATTCATTCCCGTTGATCCAGACACCCAAAAATCCTGAAATTTGGTTTGAAGGGAGCTGACACACCAAGGTTTGGACGCCCAGAAGATTGGGCCCAAACAAGACCTCCTTGGGCAAGACGTTGAGCAGTTTTGGAGCTGGACGCCGCAAGGTGGAGCTCTGTTCAGGACGACAGGAAATGGTTCAGACAGCTTCGGCTTCAGATCTTCGTTCCAGTCATTTCCTTCGTCCAATGAATGCCAGATTTCACCGGGAGACTCCTAAGACACCAAGGAAGGAACTCCCAAGAGGCCCGGCTCAGATTCGCTCTCAGGTGATAGCTCCTGGAAGGCACGCGACGCTGCAGCAGTGTTCATCCACTCAGGCGGGTGCGGGAAGGATTCCAGAGCTTCAATCGATTCTCCGGGTGATCATTCTCAATCAAAACGTTAATCCAAGCATTAGATATCAGGAATAGAGCAAGAACAACAGATTAGAACGAAGGAGGATAGTCAGATCACCGGATTTGGTGGTTTTCCCCAAATTCTAGTGAAGATGGGGGCGCTGCCGCCGTTCGGGCGGAGATTACAGACTTCCACCGCCGTTCTTTTTCAGATTCAGGCCGTCGATCATATCTCAGTCATCCGACGTCGGATTTTGGGCCTCCTTAGCTTGAAATGTGCGTAAGGAAGTTAGGAAGGCAACCACAGTGGCCGATCGTCGAGATTGTACACCATTTTCTTCAGATTTGCAGGTTTCCAGGGACTGGTCGGCGGCAAAATTGGGGGAAACAGTCCAGGCTATTCAAACTGCGATATCTCCCTCATTTCTTGTCGGATTTGGCTCATTCCGGGTTCATTGGTTTCGTATTGATGAGGGGAAAGTCACAGAAGCGTCGGATCATCAAAACCCCCTCTGTATTTCTTCAGATTCGCGTTTTATCAGGGTTCAGGGACTGTTTTACAGAAACCGGTTGAAGGCTATTCCGTTTTTCGTTTTCCTTCCGATTCCTTTGTGTTTCTCCTCGATTTCTCGCAGCAATAACATTACAGAAGCAAGAGTAAACACATGCTACAGAAATCGCTTAGTCTCCCATCGATTTGAATCCCTGCTCACAGTGTTAGACGAACGGAAGGATTCCGCCCGAATGCGCTGCTCACAGTCGTTAAAACCGATCGAACGACTCTTCAATCCAGCGACAATCGCCCGAGCTACCTTCGGTGGATTCCAAACGAGTTAGAAGCACCTCCGGCGTCAGCAGCGTTAGAGCCACCTTCTGGAACGAACGGACAACGAGAGGAAGCCGTCGGAGATCAAGGCTTACCTCTTGAAGACCGCCGGATGTCGTTTTCAGCAGGGAAGGCGTTGCTGAAACCAGCGCAGCCACATCCGCTGCTCTCCCTTGACGAACGCAGCCTCACAGCAGCTCCGTGGTCGAGCTACCAGCACTCCGATCGTCTTCTCCACGGTTCCGGCCTGGGGCTTCACAGAACCTCCGTTTTCAGCAAATGGGAGAGGAAGAACTCGCAGCCGAGCGTCCGGTGCTGGCCTCCGGCGCCAGCCCTCTGGTTGCTCGTCTTTCCGACCGCACTCCGGCGTCTTCTCCGGCCTAAGGCTTCTCAGAGATGAAGGGAGTTGCAGGTTTTGGGAGGGCAAGCATGGCAGCCGCCCATGGTGACAAGCTCTCACACGAGAGAGAAGAAAACCCAATTCTATTATGTCAAAAAACTTAGGGTAAAAGTTCCATCACTTAGCTTATAAAGGCTAAGTGACTCGGGACGCCCCTGAACCGTCCCGGTACAAGAGCAAAAGCTGAAATAAAACATGTACAAAGTGAATCGGTACGGCCGAGACGGCCTACCAACAAGACTCCAACTCGGGTCTCTCTTCCGCTCCTGGGTGCTGCCTCGGTGCCTCGCCTGGGTCCTAACCCACTCCGTCTAGACTCGGTCTAGACGGCCTTCGTATCTGCCCGTCTCAGTTTCCTGGACTGTCTCTGTTCCGGACGCCAGGACATCCTCTGTGCCTGTCCTGTGGCTGTCCGTCCTGTCTGTCAGCTCTGTCTCTGTTCTGAACGCCTGAACGACCCCTGTTCCTGTCCTGTCCGTGCGTCCTCTGTTTGACAGTCTGGAACTCGTCAGTCTCTGTCCAGAACACCCTGTCTCCATGGTGTGTCCAGCAAGCTGAGCCCCGCGTGCTAAGTCCAGCCCACTCCGCTCGAGTACGTCTGGCTTGGCTTGGGTGGGCAGAGTGGCCTCACCGTGTCCAAGTGCTATGGCATGAAGTCCTCCAATCGACGGGCTAGCCTCTCTCGGATCAAGTGCACGGGCTGAGTGTGGGGCTGTCCTCTCTTCAACCTCCCTTGGCTGCGTAGCACCCTCGCTCGTGATCTCCTCCGCAATGGCTGGCGCGTTCGGGCTCTTGGCGTCGTCATCGGCAACCGCGGCCGTGGCCTCTCCACGGGTAACCTCCTTTGCGTCCCGGTCCCGTGCCCTGCTAAACACGTTAGCCTCACAACAAAAGGAAGCAAGGTCAGTGGTTGCGGGTGCTTTCCCCGCTCGGCGTGGGCGCTCGGCGCCCTCATCTCTCGGCAGCCTCGCGACGGTGTGCTGGCTCGCGCCACCTTCGGCCGTGCTCGGCCCTCTTCGGCGCTCGTGGCCGACGCTCGTCCGGCCTTGTAGCTGGCTGGTCTCGTCACCCGGTCGGCCATCGGCGGCATCGTCGGCAGTCCTCGGCCAACTCCTAGGCGGACCTGTAACATTAACCTATAGGTGATTTGGGCGATGGCTCCCCCATAAAAAGGGCCAACGCGAAAATCACTTGGTGTACCATAAATATTAAATATTTTTGAAGTATCAAGCGAATTCGCTTTCTGTATCTGATACGGGCCACCCCTCAAATTGGCCACAAGCGGCCACGGATGTGGCTGAGAGCAGTCTCAGAGGACAAGAGGAGTTCAATCTTCGGTTTGCTAGGGCTGAGCATAGTCAATTTGACCCGGGGCTGGGTCAAGAGGGAGGAGAGGGAGGTGTGCAGCACTTGGATTCACCCAAGGTTGAAGCGTTAACTGAGCTTGGAGTCAGCACGGAGGGAGGTGTGGGAGGTAGTGCGATGGCTCTAGGCGAGGCTTTAAAAGATCAAGAAGGTGGGTCAAGTCCGTTTCTAGTTGAATCCAGCCTTAGTCTTGGTCAAACCCGAGTCCCTTAGGGTCAGTCTAGGGCGAACCTAGGCAGGCTTGGTCCAAGTCGAACCCAAGCAGGCGCGGGCGAGAGGAGGACCCGGTTTGATAGTGAGACATTAGGTCTCAAGTCCTTGTTTTTCGCTATTTGCTTTGGTATTTGTTTTTACGCCTTGTGTAAGTGTGAATTGCTTTAAGTTTCAGACCCGGATCCAATGTTTAGATCCGTTCCATTTCAGCTACTATATAAGCTTTGTAAACATTTGATTTGGGAGGCATTGATTGAATTTGGAATGAAATTAAGTAATTAGTAGATTAGCTTCTCTCTCCTCTCCCGAATTCTCTCTTCTCCTCTAGGCGCAATCTTCTTCTCCATGCCTTATTCTCTCTACGGTAGATCTGTAGTTTAGCTAGAACAGCAGCCTTTGCTGCAATACCACGAGGACAAGACTTTCAACCCGCGGCTTCATCTTCTTCTCCTTGGTTTCTTTGCTCTTCTCCTCCACTCGGCCAAAGGTTGATCGGCTTTGGGAGTCTCCAAGTGCAAGGCGCAAGGTAGCTCTTCCTCCCGGTTTTTCCCCACTTCAATCCAAGGCGTCCATGGTGCAACCGAGCTTCTCCACCAGCAAGGTTAAGGGCCACGACTCCAACAGGGCAGGTCTTCATTGATCCAGGTGACTAGAAAGAAGAAGACAACCATCCATCCTTCGAGATCAAGCGGTAAGCGTCCTTAACGAGGAAGAAAGAGGGTGCAACGACGTTGTTGCTCTTTGTCTCTGGGTTCGGCTTAAGGAGGAGGAGTTTGCTGGATTTCCAGCCAGTGATCTCTTCATTCCCACGGTGGAAACCAGTTTCAAAGGGTCTCTTACGAGTCACCCACTTTCCCCTTGATTAATCACGTAGATTTCTTGATTCCGTGTTTGAAAATAGCATTTGAACCGTGGGTTTGAAGTTAAAATCAGCCACGGTTCAGATCTGCTAATCTCGCCGGAAAGTTCAGAAGAAAAGAGAAAGAAAAGGGCTTGAGAAAAAGAAAATAAAGAAAAGAAAAGAATAGAAAAATATCAGCCCAAGAATGAGTTAGAAAAGTTGAAATCAGGCGAGAATTCCAAATTCCGGCGCACATTTGGGCGTCCGGCCACCGCTGCTATTATTCCGGTTAACATTGGTACATCTTCCGGCGAACTCCGGCAGAGGACAGCAAGCTAAAACAGCCCCTTCTTGCTGTACTTGACGGACATCATCAGAGTTAGGCGACATTGGTGAGAATTGGGGAAATTCCGGTCGACATTTGGGGAAGAACTCCCACCGCCGGCCACCTTGAGAAACCCTAGCCGATCTCCATTTTGGTAAGTGTTTCTTCTTGTTCAATTTCATCCCTTCATCTTGCCACGTGTCCTAATCCTGTTGAATTAGAGAGCAGCTTGAGAGAGAGAGAGAGAGGCCAGCTCGTCAACCCCTCCACAATCTTTTCCTCATTTGGTGGATCGCCCACCATTTGGAGAGAAAATTAAGGGGGAGATTGAGTAGCTAGGATTTGTCTCCAACAAAGTAGGATCTAGTTCTTCCTCCTCCAGCCAAGTGTCCCTTCTAGAAAACTTTAGGAGTCTCTCCCCTCCAGCTCGCTCCTCCACCTCACCAACTGAATCCACCTCACCACATTTCTTGCTCCACCTAGCTAGACACCTCACCTAATCCCTAGCCTCTCTCCTAACATCTAGGAGATAGTCTCTACTCACCCGCCACCTAGGCTCATCTTCTAGATTCCAAATCTTAGTCAAACCTAATCTAATTTACCCTTAACCTAGCCCCACGTCATTTCCATTTCTACCCAGCCTAGCCCTAAACCTACCCTAGCTACTTTGTAGGAACCTACATTTTCGCCCCTGCCCTTCACCCGGTCAACTTAGGGCTTGAAACACTTGACCCCCTTTGCCCAACCTACCCTTGACCAAGTCCACTTCCTGTACCTAGCCCAGCTCGCCCAAGCTCACCTTGTCCGAGCTCACCTCTGTCCAACCCAATCTAGGTCAAGTCGCACCTAGTTGATTCCTACCTTAGCCCACAAGGGAGACCGCTCTTGAGCACCCTTGGAGTCTAGGAATCGACGGCTTGACGAGTTCATTCCCTGCGGCCTCCGGCCACCACCGGCGACCTCTGCTCCATTTCCGGCCAGCATTCCGGCGGACATTCCAGCTGGTCCCGTCCACACAAGGCGCCAGCAATTGAAGCTCCTAGGCGATCACCGACGAGCATCTCTTCAATCGGATCTCTCGTGGCGCATCTACCACTCCGGCGTGCCAGTTTCAGCCATCTCCGGTCAGCTCCGGCCACCTCCGGTGACTGCTGCTAACTTTCTGGCAACATTTTCCGGCGAAGAACCAGCAGGTCCCCGCTCAATCCAGCCACCTCCCAAGGTGCCCCTAGGCATTTTCCGAGAGTACTTCTTCACTTCCGGCCAGCCGTTTGTCTTGGAGAGCGTTCGCATCGTCCGTGGTGTGTTGGTTAGTGATAATTTGCTTCCGCTTATGTTTTAAGTTTTTGCTTTGGGTCTTGAATCTTGTTTGTCTAGCGTGAGTCTTAGCTCCCTCTAGGGTGATCTTGGGGGTAGGCGAGGCCTTTGGCTTCGGATTCTACCGGTCACGGGCGAGATCCTACCAGTATCCCTACTGTTCCCGACGCTGTCCGCGAGCAGCGGAAGACCGGGCACAGGAGGGACTACAGCAGCCGATTGATGCAAATGATCTCCCATACATGTGATTTGGGCGACGGCTCCCGGGTGAAAGGGGCTAACGCGAAAATCACTTGGTCTACCATAAGTATTTTTGAAGTACGAATCCGCCTTGTGTATCTGTTACGGACCGACTTGTAGGTCCAGACCCAACTCGGCGTGATCAGGCCGAAACCAGTCGGTCAAGACGAAAGGCCTCGGATTTGTGGACACAGGCGCTAAGGCAGCACGAAGAAAGTCCAAGCGAGGCTAAGTCAGCACTCGAGCCAGTTGCAGCGGGCGGCGTGGGAGGAGCAACTAGGTCCGAAAGAGTGCTCAAACCAGGTGGAACTCAAGACGTTCTAGAACCTAT
>NC_045140.1:30737639-30740750 GCF_008831285.2 Nymphaea colorata | reverse complement strand
TCGTGATGGGGGATAGATCATTGCAATTGTTGGTCTTCAACGAGGAATTCCTAGTAAGCGTGAGTCATCAGCTCGCGTTGACTACGTCCCTGCCCTTTGTACACACCGCCCGTCGCTCCTACCGATTGAATGGTCCAGTGAAGTGTTCGGATCGCGGCGACGGAGGCGGTTCGCTGCCTACGACGTCGCGAGAAGTTCATTGAACCTTATCATTTAGAGGAAGGAGAAGTCGTAACAAGGTTTCCGTAGGTGAACCTGCGGAAGGATCATTGTTGTTTCCTATTGGATAGACCGGCGAACATGTTATCTTTGCTCACTCAAGCAGAGTTGGGAGCATTACGCCTTGACGGCGTGGCTTCTTTCTCTGCTGTTTGGCATGCGCTTGTTCTGGCTTACTGTACTCGTTAAGGGGACGGTGGCTTCAGCGACGCAGGTCCAAAAAAAAAAAAAAATCCGGCGCTTTTAAGCGTCAAGGAACATTGACCGAAAGGGGAGGGCATCTGGTAGGGTCTTGTCCGTGGCCGACCTAAGTCTGAAACCAACGGCCGTGCCTACCCCCACGATCACCTTGGACCAACCAGAAGACTTCCTAGACAAATTAAAACAAAGACACTACCCAGTCGGACAGGACCCCGACTTACAAAATCCCGGATAGGTAGCGGAATACAAGAGAGGCTATACCCAAATCCAAGCAAAACCTACTACACAAATCTAAGAGATGCGAGGCTAATACAAGCGGAAGCGATACATTTGTTAAAAATCACTCAAACTCACTCAAGCAAACCATGCAAACCACGCCTAAACGCACAAACCACACCCACCCGTAGGAGGCTAGTGCTGGCACGAGGTCGTGTCCTTGGCGCAGTGCCGCGGAGGTCCCTCTATGCACAACTACGACCTCACGGTCGGGCTGAAAGCAAAATGCAGAAATAAATGCTACCTCCCGCGTGTCTAAAGAGAGGAGTAGAGTGTACCGGCCAAGGCTAGCTTGGCTAAGCAGTCAAAAGCCTCGAGGTGAGATTCCACACTCGAGGACTACCAGCAACACGAAAGAAGAGGGCTGGTGCAGAGCTGAACTCCAAAAGAAGAGGCCGTGAGTGAAGTCAAGTCGTTCCAAGAGACGCGTGAAGTAGGATCACCCCGCCGGAATCGCCTAGGAGCACTTCAACGCCTTGCTGGATGTCTGGGGGACCTTCTGGAATCCACGCCGGAGAGTCGCCGGAAAAAGAGCAGAGGTGGCCGGAGGTGGCCGGAGGTCGCCGGAATATGCTGGATCAAGGCCCGCCGGTTCCAAAGACTTCAAGGATGCGGCTAGCAATGCCGCGGTCTTCCTTGGCGCTAAGGTTGAAACCAACTAGGCGCGGGACTTGGACTGAGTGGGTTCGGACCAGGTGGGACCAGGTGGGACCAGGTGGGCCCGGGCTAGGTTTGGCCAGCGAGCTAGGTCATAGGTAGAGTAGGCTAGGTAGGTCCTACGGTCAAAATCTTCGGTTGACCGGGTGTGGGGAAGGGACTCAAATGAGGGTTCCTACAAAGTAGCTAGGGTGGGTTTGAGTGGCTCGGTTTAGGGTAGATGAGAAAATGGAAATGGAAAGGCAAGTGGTAACTTGGTAAGTTCGGGTGAGCTCGGGGTAATTGGGTAGGGTAGAGTTGGCTAAGAATATGGAGAATATTCCATGATAGGATTGTCCTCCAAGATTCTAGGCTAGGTGGCGTTCTAGAAGGGCTATCTCCCTAATACGTAGGAGAGAGGCTAGGGATCTTGGTGAGGTGTATAGGTGAGGTGGCGATTTGGCTGATGAGGTGTGTGGCTGGGCAATATCCTAGCTAAAATGGAGGAGGAGGTGGCAGTCAACAAGGTGATCAGCCACCTACGAAGTAGGAGAAGATCTCTCAAAAGAGAACTCGCCCCTTCCAAATGTGATCCACTAGCTACAAGCTAGGGATGTGGAGGATTTCACTCCAAGGTTCTCTCCCAAGTGCTCCCGATCATGCCACGTGTACAGATATGTGGTGGAGATGGCGAAGGGCCCAAGTCAAGCAATCACTTACCGATTTGGGTGAGACAAATGCGAAATCCCCAAATGTGACGACGCAAGAGTGCTTTCCCCAAATGTGGCCGGATTTTCCCCAATTGAGGCCGGAATCTCCCAAATGCACACACGAATAACTCGAACACTTGCAGCCCGGGATGGAGTGATGCCGGAATCAATGCAGCAGTGGCCGGAATTAGACAATTCCGGCCAATTTCCAGAACTGGCCGCGCCTAGTCCTCTTGCCGATTCTCTCTTTCTTTTACTTTAATTTTTCATTTGGGCGTCTTTCTTTTTCTTTTCTTTTCTTTCTGATTTTTCTCGCCCTTCTTTTCTGTTGTTTTCTTTCTGATTTCGACCAGCAAGAGGGAGGACAAGGCAGTGGCTAAATCTGAACTTTCTTGGCTCAAAGAAACTAAAACAATCGAATGAAACTCATAGAATTAAACGACAATAACTAGCTGGAGGTGCGTGACTCGTAAAATCGAGTTTAAGGACGATTTCCACCGTGGGAAAGGCTAGCTTGCTGGCTGTGATTCCAGCAAGAACTCCCCTTGGCCGAACTCTCCCCTAAACTCTCTTAACGCCGTTGCACGCCCCTACAATCGAGTTATGGACGCTTACCTCTAAGAGCCCAAATCTGGAGTGGATACTTCACCCTTCTAGTCGCCTAGAGGATGAAGTCTTCCCAGTACGAAGAGGCCTCTAACCTTCACGGGTGGAGACGTGGAGGCTGCACCGCTACCGTTGATGAAGACGTGGGGAACAAATCCATGGGAAGAAGCACCTTGCGCCGGACGCTTGGAAGCTCTTCATTTGGCTAACCCTTCGGTTGAGTGATTAGGGAAGAATAGAAGAAGAAATCAAGGCTAAGAGAGAAGAATACCGTCGGGTATAGCTGCTGTTGCTTGAGGAATTTCAGCAAGTTGCATCGAAAATTCCCCAATGTAAGACGGAGGAAGAAGAACGTGGCTTGGAGAGGAGACGCGCGTGAGAGGGAGAGAACTCGAGTAGAGGAGAAGAGAGAGAGTCGATTCACACAAATGACTTCTATTCTCGAATTTTGCATACAGATCCA
>NC_045140.1:30717639-30730139 GCF_008831285.2 Nymphaea colorata | reverse complement strand
GCAGCAGGCGCGCAAATTACCCAATCCTGACACGGGGAGGTAGTGACAATACATAACAATACCGGGCTCTTCGAGTCTGGTAATTGGAATGAGTACAATCTAAACCCCTTAACGAGGATCCATTGGAGGGTGTTAGGCACTCACCCGGTTGCGGCTAGAAAGCGCGAACCAAGCACGAGTCCTAGTTCCCAAGTCTCCTTGAGGTAATCTAAAAACCAAAAAATCCTAGCAAATTAAATACAAGGTCTACCCGGCCGGACAGGACCCCGGCGCAAAAAATCCCAAGGAAATGGAATACAAGTGCGGGTTACCCTTTACCAAAAACCTAGCTACGGCTTATCCTACTACAATCAAACTAAAACCGGATGCGAGGCTTTACAAACGCGTTCGATACAAGAATCACTCGCAACTCACTCACAAGCCACAATCAAACCACGACTAACGAACAAACCACGCCCTTTCCCAAATAGGACGGCTAGGCCCGCGGTGGTCGTGTCTTTGGCCTACGGCCTCCGAGGTACCACGAGACGGACGATGGGTCTAAGCCCGGGCTAAAACAGGAAATTAAGCAAACTAACAAGTCCCTAACGCAAAAGCAAATACTCCCACCCGAAACTACAAGGGGGTTAAGGAGATGATACCGGCCAAGGTGATTCCTTGGCTGTCCGAGAGGGATCCGAGGCTAAGACCGTGCCTCGGATATTGCAGCTACGGATCGAAGAAGTCCACTTGAGGCGAGCCTCCTCGGAGCTTGCTGCACGGGCTGGAGACCGGCGGGGAGCGCACGGCCTGTCTGCCGCTGGACGCCGACGATGCTGGCGTAGAGAGAGAGAGTCGGCCAAGGTGGCTCGGCCGACGCTGGCCGCGTGACGGGTGTCGACGGCGTAGACGAAAGGACGGCGGGAAGCGCGCGTCTGAGTGCGCCGGTGCCGCTGCTGCTGCTACACGTACTCCGGCAGAGTGACGAGGGGGGCGAGTGCCGGAAGCGGCAACGCCTACCTGCCTTCCTTCGGGTGTGGCTCGGCCACGGGCGTCGGCTGGGTGCCGACGGAAGAGAGTCGACCACGAGGGTGGCCGACGGAACAGCTACGCCTAATCCTAACTAAGGCTGGCTGGGCTCGGCAACGACTGGGCTCTAGTAGGGTAGTGTCGGTCTGGTTTAGGGAGGTTAAGGTAGGGGTAGGCCGAGGGGGGAGGTGAGGTTTAGGAGGGATGTTAGGGTTTCTAACTACGATGGTAGGCCAATGCGGTTTGGCTAGGGCTGAGCCTAAGCTCGGGGAAGTTGGTCAAGAGAGACCGAGTGCGATAGTGGGTTCTAGAAGGTAGCCTGACTACTGGACCAAGTGATGGGTCCGGGTGAAGTGGGTTCGGGCAATCTCGAGGTAGGCTCGAGATGACTAGGGTTAGGTCAAACTGAAGGGTTGACCTAGTGGGCTAAGACGGAAAGTCAGAGGGTTGACTAAGTCCTAAGGTCGAGTGGGTTCGGTTCAAATGTGGGTAGTGAACTCCTAGGTTGGATGACGCGTGAGGTTGACCTAGCTAGGTGGGCTCGGTCTTGGCGGTCTAGCCAAGTGAGTGCGTCGGGTCTTGCCACGTGGCAAGATCAACGGTCAAGGGTAGCTCGCTAGGGGAAAGGCTAGCGAGTAAGAGGAGGGTGGCGATCACTTTCCTAGAAGGTAGGAAGAGATCGAGCTTGATTGCTAAGGAGATTAGGCAATCAAAGAGGTGGCACTCGAGATTATTCGAGTCTCTCTCTCCGGTGGATGGGTGACACGTGGAGGCAAGGAACGGTGGAGATAAGCTGCGGATTAGGGTTGAGATGAAGGTGGAGGAGGTAGGCGAGAAAACGGGAAGGGGGAGCGCGCGGCGAGGGACTTGCCAAATCTCGGGTGTAGGTGGCACGCGGTTAGATGAGGTGGCAGCCGCGTGGACTGGGCGAGACTCCAAGTGGGACCTGGTGAGACAGGTGGCAGACACGTAGGATGATGACTGGACACGAGGTGGCTGGGATGCGGACAGGTGGCGCGATGGAGGGCTGAGGCGTTAGGGTTTGACGCAAAGGAAAATATGCCAAAAAGGAAGGTGGCGGAGGTGACAAATGCGGGCTGGGAGCTCGTGATCCAAGAGGGATTCTCGGAGGGGGCTAGGCGAGCTGGAGAGGACACATGGCAGGCTACGAGGACAGGGTATGACGCGGGTTGACAGATGTGGGACACGTGTAGAAACGGAAGGCCAAGATGCGCGGTAGGAAGACTTACCAATTCGGGACCGGCGGCCAAGGGAGACGCGGTCCTTCACGCGCCGCGGCTAGGGTTAGCTCCTCGTCCAAATGACGCTGGTGCCCTTCTCGAAACTGCAGGGGCCTTCGGTGGTGGAGGGGCAGGACTGTCCTTCACACCGGAAACAATGGTTGACGCCGGAAATTGCAGCGGTGTCTTAGCTCCAACGAGAATACCGGCCGAGGCGATTTCTATCTTCTCACGGGCCGAATTTGCCCAAATTTGACTATGTTGATCAGCACGAAGAGGCGATTCCACTGAAGTGGTTTAGAGGCCCAAACCTCGATATTGAACCGTGATTTTGAGTCCTTCAAGCCGCTGGATTTCTTGCCAACTTCAATTTGGAGCCGACGGTAGAAGTGATCTTTTTGTTGAGGCAGCCGTCGTGAACCGTGAGGGGTGGCTTGGGTTGGTTCCTACGGATAGAAAACCGATTCCAAGCGGGGAAGAGAGTGCACCAAGGGAGGGGCACCGTAGATCCTCAAACCAGTCACTCGGGTATGCCGAGCAAGGGGCCTAGGTCGCGGGTGAGGCTCGGAAGCGAACAACTCCAAGCCGAATGGAAGAGTTCAATGATCCGAGTACTAACCTTGTTAAGCCGTCGAATCGAAGCCTTGGGGACTTCGATCTTCTCTTGTGCCGAACTCAGCCTTTCTTCGCCTTCGTGTTCAAGGGGAAGGCACCAATGTTCGGGCTATTGATCTTCTTCGTAGAGGCAAGCGTGGACGAGGAGGGATCACCGCCGGTGGGAGGGGATCCGCCTGGTTTGTCTTCCTTGAGGCCGAGGTCAACACGGACGACGGGGGCAAGGGGATTCGATGGGTGGAGACGCTCCTAACTCGGGTAGAGAGAGGGGGTCGAAGAGATGGAGTCCTCGAAGAGGAGAGAGAGCCAAAACTCGCAATGAGCCAAAATTCAATTTTTTCATACAATTACAAAGGATCCAATACAATATATACAAAGAGAAAGTGATCCGGGATTATCACGCGCGGATCCAAACCCAAAATCTAAAAAACTCAAGGCGCTCGGCACAACCCGCCGGCTTAGGTCTTGACCTCGAATCTCAAAGGCGCCAAGTAAAAACGAGTTAACAAAAGCTAAGTACTAAAGTTAAAATAAACGCCTAAGTGCTAAAACGACTCCTTGAACCTTGCGAGCCCAAGGAGGGGGACCTCGTGAGGGTAAACGCCCTCACTTCGTATTTGGAGTATAAGGGCTCGGTCTGGTTGACCGAGCCATTCGCTTAAGACCTTTGGTCTTAGACGACCTCGCGGGTTGAGAAAGTCGAACTCGGTATGGGTGCGTCTAGCCTACGCTCGGTGAGTTCTACTACTGGTTCAGTGTGACCCTGAGGTTTATCCTGTTCGAGCACCGTTGCGGACTTGGCTGCTCCTCCCGCTCCTCCCACTGCAACCTGACCTGGTGCGTCGTTAGCCTCCTTGGGAGTTTCCTCGGCTAACTGATGCAAGGACCGAGCCCACAATTCTGACGCTCTTCTACGCCTAATGCTTGGCTCGGGCTGTTCGGCCTCGCCTGGGTCTGGACCATCGGGTAGGTCCGTAACAGATTCCCCCTCCCTACCTTGCGCTTGTCCTCGAGCGCTGGAAGAGGGAAAACGATGAGCAACTGACCCAAATTCCTCCCAAGAGGTTCCTTGGTCGGGGCCTTCCCACTCGACCAATACTTCATGCCTTGTTCTGCCTTGCCTTCTTGTATATCTGTGCTTTAAAATTCTGTAAGGCATCGGCAACTGGTCCGACACATGTTCCACGTAGTCGGTATCTCGCCTTGATGTGGTTTCAAGCGAGAGACATGAAATACAGGGTGGACTTGTGCCTCTCTGGGCAATCCCAATCGGTATGCGGCCTTGCCGACTTTCTGTAATATGGGATATGGCCCATAGTAACGCGGCAGAAGTTTCGAGTATGGCTGCCCCATTAGAGACTTCTGCTTCAGAGGAAGCCTCTTCAACCATACGTACTGCCCTTCTTCGAATGCTCGGTCTTGTCTACCTTTATCGTAGACTTGCTTCATTCGATTCTGCGCTTTAATCAAATTCTGTTTTAAGGAGTTAAGGACCTCCTCTCTGGTGCGCAGTTCGCAGTCCACATTATCCTCTAAGGCGCTACCTCCTTCGTAAGCTGGAATGGCCGGAGGTGGAAAACCGTAGACTGCCTCATAGGGAGTCATCCCTGTCGACGAGTGCCAACTCGTGTTGTAAGACCACTCGGCCCAGGGTAAGTATTTGACCCATGAATTAGGTCTTTCTCCTGCGAAGCATCTGAGGTAAGTCTCGAGAGACCGATTCACAATCTCGCTTTGCCCGTCGGTTTGCGGGTGATGGGCAGTGCTGAACCGAAGTTCTGTACCTAACGTCTTCATATACTCCCTCCAGAACGCGCTCATAAAAATAGAGTCTCTGTCGCAGATGATCGTCTGAGGCATCCCGTGGAGTTTTCCAACGTACTCCTGGAAGACGTGAGCCACCATTGGCCCTTGGTACAGTCGTGGCAATGGTGCAAAGTGGCTGTATTTAGACAGCCTATCAACCACAACTAGTATTGCCTCTTTTCCTTCTGAGCGAGGCATAGCATCAATGAAATCCATGGTGATATCCGTCCATGGTCTTGTAGGAATTGGGAGTGGATTTAGGTGACCTGGAGGCTTGATTGCCTCGTATTTCTCCCTTTGGCAAATCTTGCACTGACGGATGTACCTTTGCACATCGGCCTTCAGTCCTCGCCACCAGAACTGGGCCTTGACTCTACTCACGGTCTTAGCGACCCCTTCGTGTCCTGCAGCAGGCGAGTCATGGAAGTGCTGCAGAAGCTCTCGTTTCAGCTCTGAATTAGGAGGGACAACGGCCCGCCCCTTCCTAAAAAGAAGATCCCCTTTCACTGAATGTAAAGGGATGGAACCCGGATTCTGCTTTTCTGCAGCCTTAAGTAATTTGGTCGATTGGTCATTATCTTGATCGTTGGCCAATCGTACCCATAAGTTGGTTTCCACCACTGACAGTGTCATGAATTGTTCGGTAAGGCGTGATAGGGAATCCGCTGCCTTATTTTCAGGACCTTTCTTGTATTCGATCTCGAAATCGTACCCCAAAAGCTTAGCTAACCAGCGTTGTTGTGTGGGGGTGGATACACGTTGCTTAAGCATGTATCTCAAACTATTCTGATCGGTCCTTACTATGAATCTGCGTCCAATCAGATAGGGACGCCATTTCTCCACCGCAATTACAATGGCAAGCAACTCCTTCTCATACGTTGAGAAAGGTTTCGCCCTACTGGTTAGGGCCTTCGACATGTATGCGATGGGATGACCCTCTTGGCCGAGTACGGCCCCAACGCCAACTTCACATGCATCGGTTTCAATGGTAAAGGTCTTAGTGAAGTCGGGGAGTGTCAAAACTGGAGCGGTCATCAAGGCCGACTTGAGTTTGTCAAATGCAACCTTAGATTTCTCTGTCCACTGAAAAGCTCCCTTTTTTAGCATTTGGGTTAGAGGTTGTGCGATAATTCCATATCCTTGTATAAACCTCCTGTAGTACCCTGTGAGTCCAAGGAAGCCTCGTAGACCCTTTAGATCTTTGGGCAGTGGCCATTTCTCCATGGCTTGCATTTTTCGGGGTCTGCCCGAACCCCTTCTCGCGACACAATGTGCCCGAGATACCCTATGGAAGATTGTCCAAAGCTACACTTGGACATCTTCGCGAAAAGCTGATGTTCCTTCAATATGTTTAGCGTTATGCTCAGGTGTTCCCGATGCTTTTCCTCACTCTGGCTGTAGATGAGGATGTCGTCAAAAAAGACCAAAATAAAACTGCGTAGGTGCTCCCGAAATACGTCGTTCATGCACCTCTGAAAGGTGGCTGGTGCGTTTGTTAACCCAAACGGCATTACTAAGAATTCGTAATGCCCATCGTGAGTACGGAAAGCAGTCTTTAATATATCTTCGTCTTGCATTCTTATCTGATGATAGCCGGCGCGAAGGTCTATCTTTGAAAAGATTGTGGCGCCGGTGAGCTCATCTAACAACTCATCTATGACCGGTATGGGGTGCCGATCCTTGACGGTTACCTCGTTCAATGCTCTGTAGTCTATGCAAAATCTCCACGTGTTGTCTTTCTTCTTCACCAAAAGGACTGGGGAAGAGAACGGACTACAGCTCGGACGGATGATACCATCATGGAGCATCTCTTTTACGAGGCGTTCAATTTCCGCCTTCTGACTATACCCATACCGATAAGGCCTGACGTTTACAGGCTCCGCTCCTTGCGTGAGTACTATGCGGTGGTCATAGGCCCTTTGAGGAGGTAGGCCTTTAGGTTCCGCAAATATCTCGGGAAACTTATTCAACACATTCTGAATCGAGGGTGGGATCGGTTCGTCAATGGTCTCGTCCGATCCTGGAACATCTGTAGCTAGCGTAAGGACCCAGCAAGCGGGCTGCTCCTGGTCGAGGCAACGCAGGGCGGCCTTAGGACTTGTCGTGCTGGCTAGTCCTTGCAACGTGATGGGCTCCCCATCAAGCTCTGGAATGAACGTCATCGAGAAATTCTTGACGTCCCAGTGGATATCTTTCCACGATAAGAACCAAGACATGCCTAGGACTAAGTCGACTCCATCCAAGGGTATGACCAACGAGTCAACTTTGAAGGTACGTTTCTTGATGGTAACCTCCATGTCCTTAACCTCGTGCATGCACTTCAGCCGGTGGCCCCCTCCCACGACAATCGTTTGAGGTTTACTTGGTTGCAAGGCAACATTGCACCTTTGAGCCGCTTCCTCGGTTAGGAAGTTATTCGTTGCTCCACAATCAAGCAAAATCAAAACTTTTTGCCCGTTGATACGCCCAAATACTCGCATGGCGTTGGGCTTGTGGGGGTCTTGCATGGTGTGAAGAGACTCACCCTCTTCGGGTTTGCCTTCGGCTTTTGGAGTCTCTTCTGTCTTCGTTTCTGCCTTTTCCGGCCTCTTGGCCTTTCTCCTTGTCCTCTCCTCTTGCTCAGAAGAGGAGCTAGAGCTGGAAGGTGAACTCGAGGATGAGTCACTATCCGAGCTGCTGCTGTATTCGGGATCGCTGACCACCATTACATGGAAGAAGGATTTGCATTGATGGTTCTTATCCCATTTGGCCTCACAACGATAGCATAAGCCTTTTCGTCTATATTCTTCAATTTGCTTCGGTGTGAGATAGCGGGTAGGGGGGTTCCTACCAGATCTGGTATCGGCCCTGAACTCCCGTCGAGGTGCGTAGGGAGTTGATTCATTACCCCTGGGCCGTGAGCTAGAAGAGAACGCCGGTTTCTTCTTCTGCTTGTCAAATTTGCGAGTCCTTTTTAGGGCTCGCTTCTCCTCTAGGCGCTCTTCACATATTCGCGCCATGGCAAAACATTCTTCGAGGGTGTCATAGTTCTGGACTTTCATTTCGAGGACAACCTCTTGTTTTAATCCACCCTTGAAGGCTCCAATAAGCGCCTTCTCGGTCCATTGGACTCGGCTAGCCAAACGGATGAATTCTTTGTGGTAGGCTGGCACGGTCGTTCTTTGGACTAACTTCTTCAAGTCTTCGTCGTAGTCCAAATAGGTGGAATCACCGAATCGGAGTTGGAAGCTTGCTTTGAACTTCTCCCAAGTTGGTTCTCTAGTTTTATGGTCAAACCAGAGATATTGGGTAGTGGCCTCGCCTGTGGTGTTGGCGGCCGCTATCTCTATCCATTCCTCATCCGGGATACGGTGGCAAACAAAGTAACGCTCTGCCATGAAGAGCCACTCTCTCAGACCTTCCCCATTAAACTTCGGAAACTCGTATCTAACCGTGGGGGTTCTCTCTCTTCTTGACGAGAGTTGGTTCTCTTCGTTCTCTCTGAGGAGATTCACCCTCCTCTCCTTCCGAGCCATAAAAGCTTCGGCTTTGGCTATGATTTCCAATGCGTTGCTGTTGGAAGGAACTTCGCATCTCTTGTTGAGTGCGATCCGGGGGTGGGTGCATTCTGCCCCTGCCGGCACCTTCACGAGGGGTGCCTAAATGTGAAGCGTCATGTGTATCCGCTTCCACATATCTGCCCTTGCCCTTGTCTCGTCCTGACGTGGAGGGGTCCGAGGTGGGTCGATCTGTACCAATGTTGAGGTGGGCTGTAATCGCTTTAAGCATGCCCTTCATCTCATTGGTTTCACGTTGTTGTTCTTCCTCTCGACGGACGGCCTCATTTCTACGTTGCTGGTCCATGTTGTGCATCTCTCTTTTCCAGCGGTTAAAGTCCCGCTCTAATTGTAGGATGCGACCGGCAAGGGGTTCTTGAATCTCTACGGATTCAGAGGGATGAGGTGCCTCGGTTTGGCCCTCATCGGCGGTGCCTTCCTCAACGTTGAGGTTCTTCTTGGATTTGGCCATTTGGATGGCTTGAAATCGCCAAGGCAACACTGTAACGTTACCTAAACTACCTGACCTAAAATCCAAAAACTGTAACACTGCCACTCTTAAGCTACGCTGGCCTACTAGACTGACTCTGCCCTCTGCACGCTGCCTGCCGCTGATGCCGCGTGCGTTCTAAGGCAAGGGAGACGGGTTGGCCCGCCTACTGCCGCGCTACGCCTTAGCGCCTCGGCAGTCCCGCTTCGCTCTCGGCGGGCTCAAGGAGCCTAAATCGCCACACCCGCCTGGTGTCTCGGCGACGCACCTCAAGCTTGGCTACCCTCGGGTGTACAAGGCGTACAGCCCTACACTTGCTAAAGGTGAGCAAGCGAAGCCTAGAACAACACTAATATACGGAAACCGTGAACACTAGAAGACCGAATCTGGCTACTGACTGAAAACCGAAATACCAACAAGAAAACCACTGCCTAATCTGCACTCTGACGAGAAAACCGAACAAGCTGCCTTTGGTGAAGCCGATTCTTCAGTCTTCGGGTGCTCAAACAACGGAATATACCCCAAGGTAGCTCTGATACCAATTGTTAGGCACTCACCCGGTTGCGGCTAGAAAGCGCGAACCAAGCACGAGTCCTAGTTCCCAAGTCTCCTTGAGGTAATCTAAAAACCAAAAAATCCTAGCAAATTAAATACAAGGTCTACCCGGCCGGACAGGACCCCGGCGCAAAAATCCCAAGGAAATGGAATACAAGTGCGGGTTACCCTTTACCAAAACCTAGCTACGGCTTATCCTACTACAATCAAACTAAAACCGGATGCGAGGCTTTACAAACGCGTTCGATACAAGAATCACTCGCAACTCACTCACAAGCCACAATCAAACCACGACTAACGAACAAACCACGCCCTTTCCCAAATAGGACGGCTAGGCCCGCGGTGGTCGTGTCTTTGGCCTACGGCCTCCGAGGTACCACGAGACGGACGATGGGTCTAAGCCCGGGCTAAAACAGGAAATTAAGCAAACTAACAAGTCCCTAACGCAAAAGCAAATACTCCCACCCGAAACTACAAGGGGGTTAAGGAGATGATACCGGCCAAGGTGATTCCTTGGCTGTCCGAGAGGGATCCGAGGCTAAGACCGTGCCTCGGATATTGCAGCTACGGATCGAAGAAGTCCACTTGAGGCGAGCCTCCTCGGAGCTTGCTGCACGGGCTGGAGACCGGCGGGGAGCGCACGGCCTGTCTGCCGCTGGACGCCGACGATGCTGGCGTAGAGAGAGAGAGTCGGCCAAGGTGGCTCGGCCGACGCTGGCCGCGTGACGGGTGTCGACGGCGTAGACGGAAGGACGGCGGGAAGCGCGCGTCTGAGTGCGCCGGTGCCGCTGCTGCTGCTACACGTACTCCGGCAGAGTGACGAGGGGGGCGAGTGCCGGAAGCGGCAACGCCTACCTGCCTTCCTTCGGGTGTGGCTCGGCCACGGGCGTCGGCTGGGTGCCGACGGAAGAGAGTCGACCACGAGGGTGGCCGACGGAACAGCTACGCCTAATCCTAACTAAGGCTGGCTGGGCTCGGCAACGACTGGGCTCTAGTAGGGTAGTGTCGGTCTGGTTTAGGGAGGTTAAGGTAGGGTAGGCCGAGGGGGGAGGTGAGGTTTAGGAGGGATGTTAGGGTTTCTAACTACGATGGTAGGCCAATGCGGTTTGGCTAGGGCTGAGCCTAAGCTCGGGGAAGTTGGTCAAGAGAGACCGAGTGCGATAGTGGGTTCTAGAAGGTAGCCTGACTACTGGACCAAGTGATGGGTCCGGGTGAAGTGGGTTCGGGCAATCTCGAGGTAGGCTCGAGATGACTAGGGTTAGGTCAAACTGAAGGGTTGACCTAGTGGGCTAAGACGGAAAGTCAGAGGGTTGACTAAGTCCTAAGGTCGAGTGGGTTCGGTTCAAATGTGGGTAGTGAACTCCTAGGTTGGATGACGCGTGAGGTTGACCTAGCTAGGTGGGCTCGGTCTTGGCGGTCTAGCCAAGTGAGTGCGTCGGGTCTTGCCACGTGGCAAGATCAACGGTCAAGGGTAGCTCGCTAGGGGAAAGGCTAGCGAGTAAGAGGAGGGTGGCGATCACTTTCCTAGAAGGTAGGAAGAGATCGAGCTTGATTGCTAAGGAGATTAGGCAATCAAAGAGGTGGCACTCGAGATTATTCGAGTCTCTCTCTCCGGTGGATGGGTGACACGTGGAGGCAAGGAACGGTGGAGATAAGCTGCGGATTAGGGTTGAGATGAAGGTGGAGGAGGTAGGCGAGAAAACGGGAAGGGGAGCGCGCGGCGAGGGACTTGCCAAATCGCTGGGTGTAGGTGGCACGCGGTTAGATGAGGTGGCAGCCGCGTGGACTGGGCGAGACTCCAAGTGGGACCTGGTGAGACAGGTGGCAGACACGTAGGATGATGACTGGACACGAGGTGGCTGGGATGCGGACAGGTGGCGCGATGGAGGGCTGAGGCGTTAGGGTTTGACGCAAAGGAAAATATGCCAAAAAGGAAGGTGGCGGAGGTGACAAATGCGGGCTGGGAGCTCGTGATCCAAGAGGGATTCTCGGAGGGGGCTAGGCGAGCTGGAGAGGACACATGGCAGGCTACGAGGACAGGGTATGACGCGGGTTGACAGATGTGGGACACGTGTAGAAACGGAAGGCCAAGATGCGCGGTAGGAAGACTTACCAATTCGGGACCGGCGGCCAAGGGAGACGCGGTCCTTCACGCGCCGCGGCTAGGGTTAGCTCCTCGTCCAAATGACGCTGGTGCCCTTCTCGAAACTGCAGGGGCCTTCGGTGGTGGAGGGGCAGGACTGTCCTTCACACCGGAAACAATGGTTGACGCCGGAAATTGCAGCGGTGTCTTAGCTCCAACGAGAATACCGGCCGAGGCGATTTCTATCTTCTCACGGGCCGAATTTGCCCAAATTTGACTATGTTGATCAGCACGAAGAGGCGATTCCACTGAAGTGGTTTAGAGGCCCAAACCTCGATATTGAACCGTGATTTTGAGTCCTTCAAGCCGCTGGATTTCTTGCCAACTTCAATTTGGAGCCGACGGTAGAAGTGATCTTTTTGTTGAGGCAGCCGTCGTGAACCGTGAGGGGTGGCTTGGGTTGGTTCCTACGGATAGAAAACCGATTCCAAGCGGGGAAGAGAGTGCACCAAGGGAGGGGCACCGTAGATCCTCAAACCAGTCACTCGGGTATGCCGAGCAAGGGGCCTAGGTCGCGGGTGAGGCTCCGGAAGCGAACAACTCCAAGCCGAATGGAAGAGTTCAATGATCCGAGTACTAACCTTGTTAAGCCGTCGAATCGAAGCCTTGGGGACTTCGATCTTCTCTTGTGCCGAACTCAGCCTTTCTTCTCCTTCGTGTTCAAGGGGAAGGCACCAATGTTCGGGCTATTGATCTTCTTCGTAGAGGCAAGCGTGGACGAGGAGGGATCACCGCCGGTGGGAGGGGATCCGCCTGGTTTGTCTTCCTTGAGGCCGAGGTCAACACGGACGACGGGGGCAAGGGGATTCGATGGGTGGAGACGCTCCTAACTCGGGTAGAGAGAGGGGGTCGAAGAGATGGAGTCCTCGAAGAGGAGAGAGAGCCAAAACTCGCAATGAGCCAAAATTCAATTTTTTCGATACAATTACAAAGGATCCAATACAATATATACAAAGAGAAAGTGATCCGGGATTATCACGCGCGGATCCAAACCCAAAATCTAAAAAGCTCAAGGCGCTCGGCACAACCCGCCGGCTTAGGTCTTGACTTCGAATCTCAAAGGCGCCAAGTAAAAAAACGAGTTAACAAAAGCTTAGTACTAAAGT
>NC_045140.1:30677639-30690139 GCF_008831285.2 Nymphaea colorata | reverse complement strand
GGATTTGTGGACACAGGCGCTAAGGCAGCACGAAGAAAGTCCAAGCGAGGCTAAGTCAGCACTCGAGCCAGTTGCAGCGGGCGGCGTGGGAGGAGCAACTAGGTCCGAAAGAGTGCTCAAACCAGGTGGAACTCAAGACGTTCTAGAACCTATTGCGAGGCTCACCGAGCTTGATCAGGATAACCCGAGCGTGAGTCCAAATTCCCCGAACGCTTGAGCCTATCTAAAGCCGAGAGGCTTAGGTTCAGGTCCGAGTCAATCGGACTTGACCCGTGCTCGAAATTCCGAAGTGTGGGCGGTAACCCACACGAGGTCCCCGCCCTAAGTCCACAAGACTTAGGGACTTTAGCTTTTGATTTTCGAGTTGGGCGCTAGGCCCGGGTTAGGTTGCGTCATCTATTTCATGTCAACGTTCAGTTTTGAAGTAGAGACCCAGCAAGGCGGGTTGTGCCTTGCGCATTTTTGACATTAGACTAAGAAGCGAGCTAGGATAACATGTAATTAGGGCTCGCATTATGTTTAGTATATATTCTGTAAACTCAATGTACAATGGATCAAAAAATTAATCAAAGATTGGCATTTGGTGTGGCACTCTCTCTCTCCTCGCACGAGGCTTCTCCCCTCTCGTCTCCCACCTTGTTCAACCCGAGAACCAGGCGTCTTCTCCCCCCTCGCGTCCTCTACCTCCACGGCGCTTCCGAATCCAGAAATTCCTTGAAGAGCCGCCGTCTGAGACATAGGCATAAGGAAGAAGGCATCGGCGGATCTCCACCACCGGCGGCGATCCCTCCCTTGTCACGTAAGTACCCCCTTTCGAGCTTTTTCAAAGTTCTGAAATCGGTGCCTTTGCCCTGATCACGAGGGTACTGTGAGGCCGATTCCAGCATAGGGAAGATTGAAGGCGACGGACTACCGCCGGCTTCAATTCGACACCGAAGAGGAGACGAATCTCGATCTCTCTCTCGCTGCCCGATTGCTGCATTCTGCCTTAGAACACAGGGCGTCTTCACTCGGTTCCTCCCTCGGCATACCCGAAGAGGGGAATCAATATTTGGGCGTTTTCTGTTCTAATCAGAAATTGCAGATCGCGTCGCGGGATTGGAATCAGACGTTTGATCCCTAGTAGGGAGTTGGCCGGATTAGAAAGACAAAACGATAAGAAAATTACAATTTCTAGCGGCCTGTCCTCCCCTTTTGATCTGTCAGACCAGAGGCTCAAAAGTTACGAAATCTCGCTCTCTGGTCGAGATCTGAAGAAGAGGAGTGATCCCCGTGAATCGCCCAGAAAAGAGCTTTCTAATTATCAAAAAGGGGCGAATTCTGTCGGCTGGATCTCGAGATAGAATCTCGCCGGAAAATTGCTTGAATCCGGCCATCGCTGATAATTCCGGTGGTCGCCATTGATTCCGGTGTTAAGGACCGAATTGCCCTCCTTCCCTAGTGTTTTAATTAAAAATCTGTAAGGGGTATATCGGTCACGGGACTCTCGGATCAAGTTCTGGCCGCCGGCGTGAAGTGGAAGATTCCGACGAGGCCTAGCATCCGATTCCGGTAAGTCCTTCTCCGTTCCATCCTAGCCCTTCGTTTCAACACCTGTCAGCCCTCCAGCCGTTCATCTGAGCCCTTGTCCCAGCTGCTGCCATCTGTCCCGATCCAGGATCAGCTCGCCATCAGCTGCTCCACCAAATCAGGAAGCAATCCCGCAGCCGCAGCCCCCCTCCAGCTCCTCGCCATCTCCACCGCGTCAACCCTAAATCGCAAGGATTCTCACGCGTTCATCTTGACACGTGTTGCAATCCAAGCCAGCCTTCCGCCACCTCACTCGCCACCTCACCTGCCAGCTCCCCCCTCGGTCCCGCCTTCTGCCACTTGTCCTCAAGCCAGGCCCCGCGAGATCCCCTTTCCCTATTCCCTCGGATCTTGCCTCCTTAGACTTAGGAAATTCCTCCACCTCGCGCAACCTTACCTATTCTTCCTCAGCCGTTTCCTTCTTTTCCTCTTGATCTGACCCGCAGCAATCCTCCACCGTAGATCTGGTCCACGTGTCCCCATCTCAGCCCTAGCCCCATCCGAGTTAGCACGAGAGTGCCACCTGGCCCTTCGCCCCCAATCTCCTCTCCTTCCTTGTCGCATTTCTCCCTAACCCTTAGGCGAGAATTCGAGCTCTATTCCTAATAGCTAGCATTCTTCTAGCTCTCTCTGTCGTGTCCGTCCGTCTTGCCACGTGGCAAGCATCGGTGCATTCCCTGGGTAAGACCAGCCCAGTCAACCGAACCCACTAGGCAACCTCCTGCACCGAACCCGCACCTAGGCTAAACCTCTACCGAGCCAACCTAGGTCGGCATTGACCCTTAGCCTTAGTCAACTAGGTCAGCTAGTCCACCAAGCCCACTTCGTTGGTAGCCTCCCTTAGCGACTCGAGCCTACCTCGAGCGACCCTTGACCTACTTGACCCGGACCCATTGACTCGGTCCATTTAGTCAACCACCTAGTTAGTGAACCTTCCGCACTTGGTCAACTTTGACCAGCACCGTAAGCTTAGGCTCGACCTTAACCTCCCTTACTGAACCAACCTATTAGCTAGGTCAACCCGTGACTGAACCTAAACCCTATTTGACTGAGCCTACCCTGACCCGAACCTGCTTGACCAGACCTACCACCTAGTAGAGCCTAGCCGAACCCAGCCAACCCAACCTTAGCTAGGATTAGGTTCAGCCGGCTCGCCGGCCCTTACAACGGCCCCTGCCTCTTCGTCGGCATCCACCGACGCCCGTGGCCGAGCCACATTCCGGAGATAGGCAGGCAGGCGCTGTCGCTGTGACAGCAGCCCCCCTCGGCAGTCCAGGCGGCCCTTCCGGCCCTGTTCCGTCGTCTTCAGCGTAGCAGCAACACATCGGCTGCAGACGCCAGGCAACTTCGTTCTGACGGGCGGCCCTCGACCAGACAGCAGACGAGCGCTCCCGGTATCATCGACGGCACGTCCGTAGCAGTTCGAGGCAGCGTCCTCGCTCTCGGCGCGTGTTCTGCCTCCCGGCCCAGCGAGTGTCAGCAGCGTTCTTGGCTCGACGTTAGCGCTGCCACCGCAGAATTCATCGCGGCAACAGCGCAGCGGCCGCAGCAAACGAGCAGCGACCAGACCTCGGCAGTCGACCCGTCCACCAGCGTGCGGCCTACCGTCAGCGTCTTCAGGCAGCGGTCAGCCCGAGCAGCAGGCTACGTGGAGGCACACCTCAGCCGGTCTTCCTGTTCTGTGAGCTGCAGTGCTCGGGGGCAGGTCATCACCCCGAGACCTATCCGGCTACGCCAAGGGCGGTCCTTGGCCGGTATCGTCTCCTATCCCCCTTGTAGCTCCGGGTGGGAATTGCTTTCAGTCTTAGGTAGCATATTAGTTCATTTTCAGCATTTCTGTTTAGCCTTGGCTTCGGCCTAGCTCCCCCGTGAGGTACCTCGAGGGCACTGTGCCCGAGACACGACCACCAGGAGCCAGACCACCTATTTACTTCTGTTGGGTGTGGTTTGCACGTTAGTGTGGTTTGCGTGGTTTGTGAGTGAGATTGAGTGTTATCTTGTATCGCTTACGAATTGTAAAGGCCTCACGACCCTGTTAGAGTTTTTGTAGTAGGCAGCCTTAGTTAGGAAATTTTGGGACTTGGGTAACCTACACGTGTACTCACCTACCTATTGGGTTTTGCGCCAGGGTCCTGTCTGGCCGGGTAGATCATTTGTGTAATTTCCTAGGTTTTTCGGTTTTTAGAATAGGCCTCAAGAAGGTCCTGGGAAGTGTAGGATCGCACTGGTCGGGTTATTCTGGCCTAGACGGTGAGATCCTAACAATTGGTATCAGAGCGAATCTTGAGGAACACCGTCGGTTTGAGCACTTGGACCTACGAAGAAGCTTCATCAACGGCAGTGCAGACGGTCTTCTTTTCGGATTTCCAGAGTGTCAGTGGACTTCTTTTGGTTTTCTAGTCAGTCTATTTTCAGTTATCTAGAGCAGATTTTGGTTTTTTTTTTGGAGTCCCCACGACTTCCGTCTTCGTACGTGTTTAAGGCTTTGCTTGCTCACTTTTAGCAAGTAGAGGGCTGTACATTCCGTACACCCGAGGGCAGCCGAGCTCCCGGTTCGTCACCGAGGCACCAGGAGGGTGCGGTGATTTAGGCTTGTAAAAGCCCGGCCGTGGGCGAAGTGGGAGTGCCGAGGCGCTTAGGAGAAGCGCGGCACTAGACGGGCCAACCCGTCTCCCTTGCCTCTAAACGCGCTACCGGCAGCTAGGGCAGCGGCAGCGTAGGGCATTAGGGCAGGGTCAGTCGGCAGATCAGGTCTTCGGTCAGGGATCAGCCAACAGTTTTAGGAGTCGGACAGCGACTTCTCGCTTGAGAGTGGCAGCGTCAGTTTTTTGGGATTTTAGCTAGGATTCCTTTCTTCGGTAGTCTTTGACATAAAATTGCCCAAAACAATTATGGGCAAATCAAAGAAGCAGTTCAATCCCGACGAGCCTGTCCTTGAGGAGCCCCTCAACGATCAACCTGAGGAAGCTCCAAGCACACAAGCGGGACCAGTTCCCAACTATGCAATGGGCAGAATTTTGAACATTGAAAAAGAGCTGTTGCAAATGAGAAATGATATGAACAAATCCGATCAAGTCCGCAAACGAGAATTGGAAAGACAAAACCGAGAGCGGCAAAATGAGATGGATGAAATTCGCGGTCTTTTGAAGCAGTTAGCGGCCAACCAGAACCCAGGAGGGGAAAGGACCACTCAGGGTCCGAACAAAGGCAAAGGTGTGTTAGGTGCCCCTACCTACCCCACCGATACTGAGATAGACCCGAACAATCTCTCGCACATCGGAACAAGTACGGAAGGGGGCAGACTTTTACATATGGGTCCCCCGCAAGAGCGACAGCCCATTGAGCCCACTAGCGAATATTATAGAACGCCAAGAGTGCAAAGGTTCGCTAGCAGCAGAATGAATCGCACCTATTACGATTCAGAAGGGGAACAGGACGAATCTCCTCTACGTCCTAGAAGAGCGCAACGTCAGCTTCAAGAAGAGAGGCGAACTCCCACCGTTCGTTATGAGTTTCCCAAATTCAATGGGGAGCACTTACGGGAGTGGCTATTCATGGCCGAGAGGTACTTCTTGTGCCATCGTGTACCCCAAGACGAGTGGATTGAAATTGCCACTGCGAACATGACAGGAGAGGCCACAACCCATTATTTGTGGTTCGATCACAAAACGGCAGATCCAACTTGGGAGAAGTACAAGGCGAGTCTCCAATTACAGTTCGGAGATTCAACATTCATCGATTATGATGAGGACCTCAAGAATCTGGTCCAATCCTCAACCGTTGCAGCCTACCAACGTCAATTTGAGAGGTTGGCTAGCATGGTCCAGTGGCCAGAGAAGGCCCTCATCGGAGCGTTCAAAGGCGGCCTCAAAAGCGAAGTGAAGAGAGAATTGAAAATTCACCGCTTCAACAGGCTAGAAGAATGTTTTGCCATGGCCCGTCTCTATGAGGAGCAAATAGAGGAGAAGAGAGCCGAGAAAAAGGCTCATAAGATGGACAAGCAGAGGAGGAGACCTTCCTACTCCTCTGGTTCTCGATTTAGAGGGAAGGAACAAACTCCCTTCCGAAGAGGGAGCGATTATCGGCCACCCCAAGGCCCAAACCCAGGGCAAGGCCGAAAACCACCAACGCGTTACCTCACGCCAAAGCAGATTGAAGAATTCAGACGTAAAGGTCTATGCTACAGATGTGAGGGAAAGTGGGACAAGAACCATCAGTGCCCAACGTATTACAGGGTACAGGTGGTAAGCGATGACGAGTCTAGTTCGTGTAGCGATTCGTCTACTACGCCGTATGAGACCAGCTCGTCCTCATCAGATGAGGAAATAGTTATCAAGAGGCGAGCTAAACAAGCCGAGAAAAAGAAAGAAGTCCGAGTGGAAGAGACTCCCGCCAAAGAAGAAAAGCCAACCGAGGCAGAGTCTCTGCATTCAATGCAAGATCCCAACAAACCCAACTCATTCAGGGTATCTGGGAGGATAAACGGACATAAGGTCTTAATTCTGCTTGATAATGGAGCAACCAAGAACTTCCTAACTGAGGAAGCAGCACGAAGATGCAACATCTCCTTAGAATCAAGCCACCCCCAAACGATAATCGTGGGAGGGGGTATGAGGTTAAAGTGCCATAACGAAGGGAAAGGCATAGAAGTAGTGATCAAGAGAAAACCATTCAAGATCGACTTCTTAGTCATTCCTTTGGATGGAGTAGACCTTATTCTCGGGATGCCATGGTTTTTCGCGCTTGGCATCATATCATGGGATGTGAAGAACTTCAGCATGACCTTCACTCCTGACGGCGACGAAGAGCCCATGACGCTACAGGGCTTGACCAGCACAACTCGTCCCAAGGCTGCACTTCGGGCAATTGAAACCGAGCAGCCCGCGTGTTGGGTGATGGCACTCGCTACTGATGTGCCAGAAAAAGAAGAGCAGAAAGAGATAGTGCCAGAACGAATTCAGCTGGTGCTGAATCAATATGAGGACGTCTTTGAGGAGCCAAAAGGGCTTCCACCGCAGAGATCCTACGACCATAGGATCATAATGACTCAAGGGGCAGAACCGGTTAATGTGCGCCCCTATAGGTATGGATATAACCAGAAGGCTGAAATCGAACGTCTGGTTAAGGAAATGTTGGAAAGCGGCATTGTGCAACCAAGTAGCAGCCCTTTCTCTTCACCGGTCCTACTTGTGAAGAAGAAAGACAATACCTGGCGCTTCTGTGTAGATTACCGCGCCCTGAATGAAGCCACCGTGAAGGATAGACATCCCATACCGGTAATTGATGAGTTATTGGATGAACTAGCCGGAGCAACTATTTTCTCCAAGATCGACTTACGAGCCGGCTATCATCAAATTCGTATGTACGAGGATGACGTCCCCAAGACCGCTTTCAGGACGCATGACGGGCACTACGAGTTCCTCGTCATGCCATTTGGTCTAACTAACGCACCAGCAACGTTTCAGAGGTGCATGAACGACGTCTTCAGACAATACCTCCGCGATTTCATCTTAGTTTTCTTTGATGACATCTTGATTTACAGTCAGTCTGAAGAATCACATCAGAAGCATCTCGCTATTGCCCTTCAGGTACTCAGAGATAACCAATTATACGCCAAGATGTCCAAATGCAGCTTTGGACAACCTTCTATTGGTTATCTGGGGCACATAGTGTGCCAACAAGGGGTTCGGGCAGACCCCGAAAAATTAGAAGCCATGCAGAAATGGCCACTGCCTAAGGACTTGAAAGGACTCCGCGGATTCCTCGGTTTGACTGGGTACTATAGGCGTTTTATACAAGGTTATGGTTTGATCGCACAGCCTTTGACCCAGATGCTCAAGAAAGGAGCCTTTCAATGGTCGGATAAGGCTAGGGCAGCCTTTGAAAAGTTAAAACTTGCCCTTATGTCTGCACCCGTTCTTACACTTCCGGATTTCAACCAGCAGTTCACAATAGAGACAGATGCATGTGAGGTTGGAATAGGGGCCGTTCTCAGCCAAGAAGGCCACCCTATCGCTTATATGTCTAAGGCGCTCACAAGTAGAGCGAAGCCTCTCTCTACTTATGAGAAAGAACTACTAGCGATAGTGTTGGCAGTGGAAAAGTGGCGGCCCTACCTTATAGGGCGTAGATTCACAGTTAAGACGGACCAAAATTCTCTAAAGTACATGTTAAAGCAGAGAGTATCCACGCCTACCCAACAACGTTGGTTAGCAAAGCTGCTGGGATACGATTTTGAAATAGAGTACAAAAAGGGTCCGGAAAATACAGCGGCCGATTCTCTCTCTCGATTGACTGAGCAGTTCATGACTCTTTCGGTAGTGGAAACTGATGTTTGGGATAGGTTAGCCCAGGAACAACAAGCAGACCAGTCCCTAAGGCTAGTCCGTGCATCAACAGAACAACATCCAGGATCCATTCCCTTCTATACAGTCAGAGGGAATCTATTATATAGGAAGAACCGAGCAGTGGTTCCTCCAGAGTCTGGGCTTAAGCAGGAACTCCTGCGTCATTTCCATGACACCCCTGCCGCGGGTCATGAGGGGGTTTCTAAAACCCTAAGCAGAATTAAAGCCCAATTTTGGTGGCGTGGCATGAAGGCAGAAGTACAAAGGTACATCCGGAGTTGCCTGGTATGCCAGAGGGAAAAATACGAGGCCATTAGACCTCCAGGGCATTTAGTTCCCCTCCCCATACCAGCCAAACCATGGACCGATGTGACCATGGATTTTATTGACGCCATGCCCCGCTCTGAAGGCAAGGAAGCTGTGCTAGTGGTAGTGGACCGTCTGACCAAGTACAGCCACTTCGCTCCCTTGCCTAGGTCGTATCAAGGACCAATGGTGGCCAGCGTGTACCAGGAGTACGTTGGAAAGCTCCACGGAATGCCACAATCAGTCGTATGTGACAGAGATTCAATCTTCCTTAGCGCATTCTGGCAGGAGTACATGAAGCTTATGGGTACGACGCTCAAGTTTAGTACAGCCCATCACCCACAGACAGACGGGCAGAGCGAAATCGTAAATCGATCTCTTGAGACCTATTTGAGGTGTTTTGCAGGAGAAAGGCCACAAACTTGGGTAAAATTCTTACCTTGGGCAGAGTGGTCTTACAACACCAGTTTACATTCGTCAACAGGAATGACGCCTTTTGAAGGTGTATATGGGACCCCTCCTCCAAGCATCCCTAGATATGAAGGAGGTACAGCAGGCGACGACAATGTAGACTGCGAGCTACGCACCCGTGAGGAAGTCCTTGACTCCCTCAAGCAAAACATTGCCAAAGCCCAGAACAGGATGAGACAGGTCTACAACAAAGGGCGAAAAGATCGAGAATTCGAAGTGGGTGATTACGTGTGGTTGAAGAGGTTGCCCCTCAAACAACGATCGTTAATGGGCCAACCCTATTCTAAGCTATTACCAAGGTATTATGGACCGTTTCCGGTATTACAAAAAGTAGGAAAGGCAGCATATCGACTGGGACTTCCGCGGGAAGCAATGGTGCACCCAGTTTTCCATATCACCAGGCTCAAGCCTCATCATGGTGATATTCCTACAATGATCGAGCAGATACCGGAACAGGACAACTTGCCCACTCCCTATCGTATACTCAAACATAGATATGTCCAAAGACAAGGGAGAACACGGCATGAGGTATTAGTGGAATGGGAGGGACCTGACAGAGGAACCTCTTGGGAAGAGTTTGGGTCAGTGGCTCATCGCTTTCCCTCCTCTAGCGCTCGAGGACAAGCGCATTCTAGGGAGGGGGAATCTGTTACGGACCGACTTGTAGGTCCAGACCCAACTCGGCGTGATCAGGCCGAAACCAGTCGGTCAAGACGAAAGGCCTCGGATTTGTGGACACAGGCGCTAAGGCAGCACGAAGAAAGTCCAAGCGAGGCTAAGTCAGCACTCGAGCCAGTTGCAGCGGGCGGCGTGGGAGGAGCAACTAGGTCCGAAAGAGTGCTCAAACCAGGTGGAACTCAAGACGTTCTAGAACCTATTGCGAGGCTCACCGAGCTTGATCAGGATAACCCGAGCGTGAGTCCAAATTCCCCGAACGCTTGAGCCTATCTAAAGCCGAGAGGCTTAGGTTCAGGTCCGAGTCAATCGGACTTGACCCGTGCTCGAAATTCCGAAGTGTGGGCGGTAACCCACACGAGGTCCCCGCCCTAAGTCCACAAGACTTAGGGACTTTAGCTTTTGATTTTCGAGTTGGGCGCTAGGCCCGGGTTAGGTTGCGTCATCTATTTCATGTCAACGTTCAGTTTTGAAGTAGAGACCCAGCAAGGCGGGTTGTGCCTTGCGCATTTTTGACATTAGACTAAGAAGCGAGCTAGGATAACATGTAATTAGGGCTCGCATTATGTTTAGTATATATTCTGTAAACTCAATGTACAATGGATCAAAAAATTAATCAAAGATTGGCATTTGGTGTGGCACTCTCTCTCTCCTCGCACGAGGCTTCTCCCCTCTCGTCTCCCACCTTGTTCAACCCGAGAACCAGGCGTCTTCTCCCCCCTCGCGTCCTCTACCTCCACGGCGCTTCCGAATCCAGAAATTCCTTGAAGAGCCGCCGTCTGAGACATAGGCATAAGGAAGAAGGCATCGGCGGATCTCCACCACCGGCGGCGATCCCTCCCTTGTCACGTAAGTACCCCCTTTCGAGCTTTTTCAAAGTTCTGAAATCGGTGCCTTTGCCCTGATCACGAGGGTACTGTGAGGCCGATTCCAGCATAGGGAAGATTGAAGGCGACGGACTACCGCCGGCTTCAATTCGACACCGAAGAGGAGACGAATCTCGATCTCTCTCTCGCTGCCCGATTGCTGCATTCTGCCTTAGAACACAGGGCGTCTTCACTCGGTTCCTCCCTCGGCATACCCGAAGAGGGGAATCAATATTTGGGCGTTTTCTGTTCTAATCAGAAATTGCAGATCGCGTCGCGGGATTGGAATCAGACGTTTGATCCCTAGTAGGGAGTTGGCCGGATTAGAAAGACAAAACGATAAGAAAATTACAATTTCTAGCGGCCTGTCCTCCCCTTTTGATCTGTCAGACCAGAGGCTCAAAAGTTACGAAATCTCGCTCTCTGGTCGAGATCTGAAGAAGAGGAGTGATCCCCGTGAATCGCCCAGAAAAGAGCTTTCTAATTATCAAAAAGGGGCGAATTCTGTCGGCTGGATCTCGAGATAGAATCTCGCCGGAAAATTGCTTGAATCCGGCCATCGCTGATAATTCCGGTGGTCGCCATTGATTCCGGTGTTAAGGACCGAATTGCCCTCCTTCCCTAGTGTTTTAATTAAAAATCTGTAAGGGGTATATCGGTCACGGGACTCTCGGATCAAGTTCTGGCCGCCGGCGTGAAGTGGAAGATTCCGACGAGGCCTAGCATCCGATTCCGGTAAGTCCTTCTCCGTTCCATCCTAGCCCTTCGTTTCAACACCTGTCAGCCCTCCAGCCGTTCATCTGAGCCCTTGTCCCAGCTGCTGCCATCTGTCCCGATCCAGGATCAGCTCGCCATCAGCTGCTCCACCAAATCAGGAAGCAATCCCGCAGCCGCAGCCCCCCTCCAGCTCCTCGCCATCTCCACCGCGTCAACCCTAAATCGCAAGGATTCTCACGCGTTCATCTTGACACGTGTTGCAATCCAAGCCAGCCTTCCGCCACCTCACTCGCCACCTCACCTGCCAGCTCCCCCCTCGGTCCCGCCTTCTGCCACTTGTCCTCAAGCCAGGCCCCGCGAGATCCCCTTTCCCTATTCCCTCGGATCTTGCCTCCTTAGACTTAGGAAATTCCTCCACCTCGCGCAACCTTACCTATTCTTCCTCAGCCGTTTCCTTCTTTCCTCTTGATCTGACCCGCAGCAATCCTCCACCGTAGATCTGGTCCACGTGTCCCCATCTCAGCCCTAGCCCCATCCGAGTTAGCACGAGAGTGCCACCTGGCCCTTCGCCCCCAATCTCCTCTCCTTCCTTGTCGCATTTCTCCCTAACCCTTAGGCGAGAATTCGAGCTCTATTCCTAATAGCTAGCATTCTTCTAGCTCTCTCTGTCGTGTCCGTCCGTCTTGCCACGTGGCAAGCATCGGTGCATTCCCTGGGTAAGACCAGCCCAGTCAACCGAACCCACTAGGCAACCTCCTGCACCGAACCCGCACCTAGGCTAAACCTCTACCGAGCCAACCTAGGTCGGCATTGACCCTTAGCCTTAGTCAACTAGGTCAGCTAGTCCACCAAGCCCACTTCGTTGGTAGCCTCCCTTAGCGACTCGAGCCTACCTCGAGCGACCCTTGACCTACTTGACCCGGACCCATTGACTCGGTCCATTTAGTCAACCACCTAGTTAGTGAACCTTCCGCACTTGGTCAACTTTGACCAGCACCGTAAGCTTAGGCTCGACCTTAACCTCCCTTACTGAACCAACCTATTAGCTAGGTCAACCCGTGACTGAACCTAAACCCTATTTGACTGAGCCTACCCTGACCCGAACCTGCTTGACCAGACCTACCACCTAGTAGAGCCTAGCCGAACCCAGCCAACCCAACCTTAGCTAGGATTAGGTTCAGCCGGCTCGCCGGCCCTTACAACGGCCCCTGCCTCTTCGTCGGCATCCACCGACGCCCGTGGCCGAGCCACATTCCGGAGATAGGCAGGCAGGCGCTGTCGCTGTGACAGCAGCCCCCCTCGGCAGTCCAGGCGGCCCTTCCGGCCCTGTTCCGTCGTCTTCAGCGTAGCAGCAACACATCGGCTGCAGACGCCAGGCAACTTCGTTCTGACGGGCGGCCCTCGACCAGACAGCAGACGAGCGCTCCCGGTATCATCGACGGCACGTCCGTAGCAGTTCGAGGCAGCGTCCTCGCTCTCGGCGCGTGTTCTGCCTCCCGGCCCAGCGAGTGTCAGCAGCGTTCTTGGCTCGACGTTAGCGCTGCCACCG